>NW_023458556.1:111769516-111770864 GCF_013731165.1 Rhagoletis pomonella | reverse complement strand
TTTTTAAAATTTTTGACGTTTGCAAGCAATTTCCCGGCCAGCCACGACTCACCACTTTCCCCTGAAAATCAAATGATTTACAAACACATTCACAACTTTTTAGTCATCTCACCTACACACTTACAAATTTTTTGTTCCAACTGTCAACAAAATTTCCCTTTGCTAGAGCTGCGTACCCGATAAGAATTCGTACTCTAATAAGAATTCTATGCGTTAGAGCGAGCAAGTTAGAAACATCGAAGTTTTGATGGCAGTATACATACTGTAAAGAAATGTCACTTTGCGAAAATTTTGAAGGTAAGAATACATATGGGTGTTTCCATCGGAAGGTCCACCACGACAAAAAAAATAAAAGTTTTATATCTAACGTATTTACGGGCCGATTTGTATACTTTTTAAAATATATACTGGCTATGTAAGTAGAATCATGTTTGCGTAAAATGGTCTTCCTAGGTGGCGCCAAGGTTGAGATATTTCGAAAAACAGTATTTATGGTCCGATTTGGTTCGAATTTGGCGTATGTAGTTGAAACATAATACGTCATAGATTTCCAACAAATTCACCCTGAATTGGCGCTGAAGTCAAAATATAAAGTATATTCTATATAAAATACATGTTTTACTTGCGTTAAAAATTCATTTAAAAGCAATATTAACAAAAATATAACGACGGAAATTTACGTTTCACACTTGGGGTTGTAAAACAACTAGAATTGCTCCAAATCATATTAAAATAAGTTTCATGAAAATAGCCATCCACAATTCGCAGAGTTTTGCGATTTTGTAAGAAAAAAAAAATATCTACTTCCATTTTTTGTCACGTAACGACACTCTCTTTAAATCCTTATATTTCCGGACAAAGCAGTTCGATTGTTTTAATTTTTCGGTTAAATATAGAGCTAATTATGTGCTATAAAATGGCCCAAAAAAGTTAAAGAAAACAAATGGTATTCCTTGTTTGTATCACATTGAAACGTACGACTGTCACGTATGCGACGTATGGAAACACCCATATTTAACAATTTTATTTGATTATAATGTAATTTTTCTTAGATTGTAACGTACGCACTTTTGTTTGCAAAATGCATTTATTTAAGTTGAAAGAAGACAAATTCCTTTGTTCGGCATTTATTCTTACTCGCTTTCTATCTTCCAAGGCGAATTCATATATTCTTATCACGAATTCATATATTCATGTGGTAGCAAGAGTATAAAAACATAAAATTACCTTATAAATTAAAAGCAAAAGTATCACATGTATGCGTAGTCCAATTCACGAAATCATTTCATCGATCTGAGTAAAAACTAAGTGCATAAACTCTATTTCGCGTTAATTGTAATCATGAAAT
>NW_023458556.1:111768068-111769416 GCF_013731165.1 Rhagoletis pomonella | reverse complement strand
CATTTTCGGTTATTTAGTGTACAAAATAAACGCAAATTAAATGAGTTTGTACAACATGGCCATTAATGTAGCGATAAGTTGTACAACTTGCCAGAAAATCCAAATTTTTTGATCTTTCATACAACCAAGACATAAATTCATTCAACAGGCCCTAGAGCAAAACAACACCAAGTTGAACCATCGGGCGAAAATTTCAACTGCTCCTGTAACACTACCTTATATAAGTTGGCCTTGCTATCATCCTCACATATGTTCATCAGAGTATACCAACGAAGGACGAGTTAATACAAGGGGATAGCGAGCGCACAAAACTACTCTAGAAAATTACACGCACAATGACAAACATGAACAAATGTACAACAACCACATAATTTTTGACAATCAGTACAGTTCGCATTTATATCAACGAGCAGCTTATTAGATTTGTTTTCGTTTGTACTACATATGTGCATATATACATGTACACAGTCAAATGTACATACACAAACATATGTACATACGTACAAATATACATACAGGGTGTCCCAGAAGTAACGTGCCAAACTTTAGGGCAAGGTAGGTGGGGGGTGAGCTCACTGATAAACAAAAAATTTTCAGGTAAAAGTGTCACCGTTTTTGAAATATTTACATTTTTTCGAATTTAAAAAAAATCGTGCCTTTTCATGTGTTTTCTTTAACTGCAACTACAAACCGGGCAATACTTAGTAAATTTTTTATGTAAAATACTTCCAGATAGTTGCCTCTCCATACTCAAATGCAATGTAGTTAAAATAAATTAAGGAACCATCATAAAATTAGGACTATTTCTGGATTTTTAACTTTTTGATATTTTCTTCCCCAACTTTGACTATCTCGGGTGAAAAAAAAAATGTACTGAGCTATAACTTTACATTACATAAAAAAATTGCTCATTTAATAAAGATTTCAGAAAGGTGCCACACTTACTGTTTTGAATAGAAAAAAAAAAGTTATAGCCGCTTTTGTGGGTAAAGGACTGAGACACGCTAGAATGTATTTAATAGATTTAAATTGAATTTGCTCTTGTTACCGTCAAATGACATGCTAAATAGTACAAAGGTACATAATTACTTGCTCTTGACATTATTTTATGTTACTTACCGGAATTAGTGAAAGTGGATTTTGTGAAATTGGACCCTTCGAACATTGTGTTATTAATACTATGACAGAGAACACGCAGTATACGTCGCATGAATATGCGGATATTCACCTAATTTACGGTGAAGCTTGCTGTAATGCCAGAGCTGCTCAAAGACTCTATGCAGAGCGATACCCCAATCGTCGACATCCGGGTCGAGAAGTATTCGCCCGGACCCATAGAGAAATATAT
>NW_023458556.1:111762950-111767968 GCF_013731165.1 Rhagoletis pomonella | reverse complement strand
TGGTAGCAAGAGTATAAAAACATAAAATTACCTTATAAATTAAAAGCAAAAGTATCACATGTATGCGTAGTCCAATTCACGAAATCATTTCATCGATCTGAGTAAAAACTAAGTGCATAAACTCTATTTCGCGTTAATTGTAATCATGAAATTGTGTTCATTCATTCAGTTTCTACTCAAACGCATGAAATGATTTCATGAATTGGCCTACGCATAATGGTAGTAAATGAATGAATTACAACAAACACATCCTTTTGACATAATGCAAGCCGAAAACGTTGGTTCAAATCAATCCGCAATCAAGTTGGACGTTTTGCCCACAAACATTGCAATTTTGCGAGCAGTCTCATTGTAAAATCTCATTTTTACAATTTCATAGTTTCGGCTTAAATTTATAAAATTCAACGAAAGCACGTACCTATTTCGGCTGAGTTATTCATTTTCGGTTATTTAGTGTACAAAATAAACGCAAATTAAATGAGTTTGTACAACATGGCCATTAATGTAGCGATAAGTTGTACAACTGGCCAGAAAATCCAAATTTTTTTATCTTTCATACAACCAAGACATAAATTCATTCAACAGGCCCTAGAGCAAAACAACACCAAGTTGAACCAACGGGCGAAAATTTCAACTGCTCCTGTAACACTACCTTATATAAGTTGGCCTTGCTATCATCCTCACATATGTTCATCAGAGTATACCAACGAAGGAGTAGTTAATACAAGGGGATAGCGAGCGCACAAAACTACTCTAGAAAATTACACGCACAATGACAAACATGAACAAATGTACAACAACCACATAATTTTTGACAATCAGTACAGTTCGTTTGTACTACATATGTGTATATATACATGTACACAGTCATATGTACATACACAAACATATGTACATACGTACAAATATACATATATACATCCATTCAAACATATGTACATACTTGAAAACATTGCTGTCCATAAGTACATACATATGTACATCAGTACATCAATGAAGCCCGTTTGCTTCATCATAAATATATCCACAAAAACATATGTACATATGTATGTACGAATGGATGTAGTTACGCGAAGCACGCTTGCATCATTTATACATATATTGCTTTTAAGCGGCAGAGCTGAAATGCGCAATGAGTTCGTTCATACATACATATATATGTATACATATATATATGTATACATACATACTTGCATTCAAACATATGTACATATATACATATGTAGGTACTCGTACCCGTCATGCGTCGCTTTATTTCTTTTTCCCCCTTCCCTATACTACCTATATCTTCCTTCTCACTCATGTAACGTTTTCAGTTTTAAAAATTTCACTCTCCATTTTTGCCATACCGCCGCCTAAGAGGTTTCACTTCAAAAATAATTAGCAAATACCTAGCTCACTCGCAATAATATGACCATTGAAAAAGAAAATAAAGTTAAAAATGGCAACGTCTTGATTATAAAAAGGCAATAAGATGACCATCGAAAAAGAAAATAAACCTAAGAATGGCGTCTTGCGCTTATTTGCAAATAGTACCACTAATCAATACTTATTTGCGTGATTTAGTTATTTGCAAATAAAAAATTAACTCATCGTTTATACGGCAAATTTTACCATTTTGCAAATTGTTATTTGCAAATAATACGAGCGTATAAACGTAGTATATAAAAGATTAAAAAAGGCAGTAGTCCCAGCGCGGTTTAAAAATTAAACCCAAATTTTTGACCGTGTAGCAATATGTATTTCAGCCTATTTTGCGTTCATTACATTTTCAATGAAGTCTTAAAAAAGTCGCCCACTTTTTGCTGACTTTTTATGCTACTACAGCTTTTTGGTGCTTTTGCGAGCGATCTTGCAATAGATCAGCTCTTCCTGATTTGGCTTTGAATGTGCCATTGAAAGCATTGTAATAAGCCTCGTAACCTCAAGTGTTTACAAAACCAGCTTTTGAAAGCGGGATGCTTAGTCCAAGAATCAAAAAAAAAAAATGCGCGTACGCTTGGTTTGCATGATATTTAAGTCATCTGTGTCTAGTGATAGAACGATACGAGTACCGAGTACAGAATATCGATACTTTTTATGAGTACTGAGTAGTATCGAGAACTCGATACTTTTTCACAAGTACTGAGTAAATATCGCGAATGTCGAAAAGTATCGACGAGTTAAGAACTTTTTTAAGTAATTTTTTTTAAATTACCCAATAAATATTGTGGCGAACGTTCGAATATTAACTTCAATATCCAATATGAATGTTATGAAAATGAACATGAAGCTCATTTACTTCAATCCTGTCATAACTCAAAAACCGAAAACCCGAGAAACAAGCCTTTAAAGTTTTTAATTCACATATCGTCTCTCTCATGCGAGAAGTATGAATGTGCAAATTTATCAGTTTTGAGATACTGGGTTGACTTGGTTAATATTTGGAATTTCTATGTTATACCAAAACCCAGAATACCATCCGTACACGGAAAGTAAATATTTTACAATTTCAATTGCATAAATGTAGAGCTAAGTCTCGCAAAAAAACTTTCAAACTTGATTTGCCAAAATTTTTATTTTTACACGTTCATGTTTATGGCATACGGTCGACGATATGTATACTCCCATCAGGGCGTCCAGATTGTTTAAAAAAAGGCACAATTCCTGAAAAAAAATCGCCATTTTTTTTTAATAAAATTCATGAAATCAATTTAACGAATCTCTTATTTTAAAATTGAGATCTTGTTATAATACAGTTTTTAAAACCAAAAACGAATATAATATCTTCAGAGGGTAATAATAAATAACACAAATCACTTATATAGTAGTGATGTGCAATCAATTTTCTTTAGAAATACGCATACTTTTTAAAAATATTTGGTTCAACCATTTTGCAATAGGACTGCGCAGTTATTAAATTTATTAGAACTCATATTCGCTCGGCGCTAAAAATAAAATAAATATAATAAGGCGAGATCAGCTGTTTCCACAATTTCTTCAAAATCACCTATTGTGTCTGAATGATTTACATTTCTGTTGTTGTCATATATTGAGCTATTCAACCTTGATAACATACTGTTTGATATTGGAAACGTTTTGCAGCAGAAACGATCAGCCTTCATATAACACTTTATTCGAAATATTGAATTAAGGCTTTTCAAGTTCATACTATTTCGAATCGTAGTTTTTGTTGAATTCATTAGGCCGTAGTTATGCCACCAATTTTAATTGGCTATCAAAAGAGAAAAATTTCGGCGATTGGTGAGAAGTGGTTACGCTCTGTTTGCTGATTGGCGAGCACAGGGTTGCTTCTTAAGAAATGCCTTTTTCCATTTCATACAATTTCGCACACAATGGCAGCACTGAAGTAAAAATGCAACTAAAAATGCATCAAACTTGAAGTCTTCTTCTTCTTCTTCTTTTTTGGCGCTGTAACCGCCTAAGCGATTTTGGCCGAGTTCAGCAAAGCACGCCAGTCGTTTCTCCTCTGTGCCAACTGACGCCAATTGGAAACGCCAAGTGAAGCCAAGTCCTTCTCCACCTGATCTTTCCATCGCAGTGGGGGCCTCCCTCTTCCTCTGCTACCACCAGCGGGTTCCGAGTTGAATACTTTCAGAGCTGGAGCGTCGGTGTCCATTCGAACGACATGACCAAGCCAGCGGAGCCGCTGTATTTTAATTCGCTGCACTATGTCCATATCGTTGTAAAGCTCATACAGCTCATCGCTCCATCGACTGCGGTACTCGCCGTCGCCAACGCGTAAAGGCCCGTAAATCTTTCGCAAAATCTTTCTCTCAAACACTCCAAGAGCCGCCTCATCGGATGTTGTCATTGTCCATGCTTCTGCGCCATATACCAGCACGGGCATGATGAGTGACTTATAGAGCGTGGTTTTCGTACGTCGAGAGAGGACTTTACTCCTGAATTGCCTACTCAGTCCAAAGTAGCACTTGTTGGCAAGAGTGATTCTGCGTTGGATTTCAATGCTGACATTATTATCGGTGTTAATGCTGGTTCCCAAGTAAACGATATTCTCTACTTTCTCGAAATTGTAACTGTCAACAGTGACGTGGGTGCCAAGGCGTGAATGTGCTGACTGTTTGTTTGATGACAGGAGATACTTCGTCTTGTCCTCGTTTACCACCAGACCCATTCGCTTTGCTTCCCTATCCAACTTGGAAAAGGCAGAACAGACTTCGCGGTTTTTGTTACCGATGATGTCGATGTCATCGGCATAAGCCAGCAATTGCACGCTCTTGTAGTAAATTGTTCCTGAGCGGTTCAGTTCTGCAGCTCTTATTATCTTCTCCAACATCACATTAAAGAAGTCACATGAAAGGGAGTCGCCCTGTCTGAAACCCCGTTTTGTGGCGAACGGCTCGAAGAGGTCTTTCCCAATTCTGACGGAGCTGGTGGTATTGCTCAACGTCATTTTACACAGCCGTATGAGTTTTGAGGGGATGCCAAATTCAGACATAGCGGCGTATAGGCAACTCATTTTAGTGCTGTCAAAGGCGGCTTTAAAGTCGACAAATAGGTGGTGAGTGTCTTTCCTTTTCTCGCGGGTCTTTTCCAAGATTTGGCGTATTGTGAATACCTGGTCTATGGTGGATTTTCCAGGTCTAAAGCCACACTGATAAGGCCCAATCAGTTCATTGACGGTAGGCTTAAGTCTTTCACACAATACGCTCGATAAGACCTTGTAACCTATGCTTAGAAGGCTGATCCCGCGGTAGTTGGCGCGAATGGCGGGGTCACCTTTCTTGTGGATTGGGCACAGCACACTTAAATTCCAGTCGCCGGGCATGCGTTCATCTGACCATATTCTGCACAAGAGTTGATGCATGCACCTTATCAACTCCTCGCCGCCGTACTTGAATAGCTCAGCTGGCAGGCTGTCAGCTCCAGCAAGCTTTGTTGTTTTTCAGCCGCGTCATTGCTATACGTACCTCGTCATAGTCAGGCGGTGGAACGTCGACTCCGTCATCATCGACTGCGGGCTCGGGTTCTTCTTCTCCACAACTTTCCGTGCTGCT
>NW_023458556.1:111757996-111762850 GCF_013731165.1 Rhagoletis pomonella | reverse complement strand
TTTATTTTTACCGGCAAAACTGTTGATTATATAGAAAAACGTTATATCAACAGATTAAAGGAATTGTAATTTTTAATTTTTTTAAATTTGTTTGAGCAAAATCGGACTAGTGGTTCTCGAGTTATGTCAAAAAAAAAGACCACCAAAGGTGACAATTTCCCCTATATGATAGTTACTAACTTCAAATCGATATATCTCGATTCCTAGACGTGACCCAGCGAAACGCCGGGACACGTATAACTTCTTTTTTACCGATATAACTTTCCCCGGTAGTTTGAACCTTTCCCGATCACTGACCCCTACCATTTGTCTCACAGTGTTATTTGTATGGGGGTCAGAAATTTAATATTTTAGGCAAAAAATATTTTTTTTCTTCATACATTTTTTTTTACCGGCAAAACTGTTGATTATATAGAAAAACGTTATATGAACAGATTAAAGGAATTGTAATTTTTAATTTTTTTAAATTTGTTTGAGCAAAATCGGACTAGTGGTTCTCGAGTTATGTCAAAAAAAAGACCACCAAAGGTGACAATTTCCCCTATATGATAGTTACTAACTTCAAATCGATATATCTCGATTCCTAGACGTGACCTAGCGAAACGCCGGGACACGTATAACTTCTTTTTTTACCGATATAACTTTCCTCGGTAATTTGAACCCTTCCCGATCACTGACCCCTACCATTTGTCTCACAGTGTTATTTGTATGGGGGTCAGACTGTCCAGATTTGGCGATTTCGCGCCAATTGACGATTTTTTTTTGGATATCTTCGCGTAAAAAATTTAGGAAATCGCCATTGGCGATTTTTAGCGATTTTTCCCCTTCAAATAAATTTTTTCCAATTATAAAAATATACCAAACTTAGTTTTCCACGATAATTTTACAGAAGAGGCTAATGCACTGCGTGAGAAACTTGACTTGAGAATAGGGCTGCCAGACGTCCCGGTTTTCCCGGACATGTCCCGGTTTTAGACTATTTGTCCCGGTGTCCCGGGCCAACCTTAAAATGTCCCAGGTTTCGTTTAAGTGTCCCGGTTTTCGATTTGATTGCACAAATTTTGAATGAAAATGACTACACTGAGCGAAAAAACGCGTTGTAATATTAAGAAAAATTTTATGAATTTACTGGGGGAAATAACGCATAGTATACATGAATATTTTTTATTTGATTATCGTCTTAAAATGTTCGTATTTAAAAACAATACTTTCATACCACGCACACGTGGTGTTGAATCAAACTGAACATTTGAATGCACATTTACATGTCTGGCTGTAGCTGAGTGCACGAAGATGCTTGCCACAATTTACTAATTTCCAGAGCGTCACGGTTCAAATCCCATTACGGGTAGCATGGAATTTAAATACTTTTTTTTATCTTAATTACGAAAAAGCATCCGTTAAGTGCAAAGCGCTCCATTTTAATATTGGCGTATTTGAATTGAATATTTCTATACTAAATACTAAAATTTTTATACTCTTTCATATGCGATTTTTTTTTAATTTAGCACGTTTTGCACAAGCAATAGTTGATGATTAATATAAGTACCTAAATACGTTAAAATGACATGCACAGAGTTTTACAATTATATTAAGCAAAAGCCAGAAGTTTTGAAACAAGTTCACAGCAACGAAACAAATGACTGATATTTTAATGTTACCTTGTATTTATTTTTTTTTCCGTGAAACCTAGATTACTTATAAGTACCGTGCCGTACAAAATAATTGGCTCGGAGACTCCTTCATCTGATCACAATTTCTAATCAGATCTTTTAGAAAAAATTTTGAAAATGTAGCTTTTGAGCCAATTAGTAAAGTCCAAGTCTGAAGTTTCCAGAAAATTTCGTTGATTTTTTCCAATTATGGATTTATTTTTTGCTGACAGTGTCTTCCACATACAAAAAAATGTCGAACATAGTTTGTATGGAAGGAACTCTCAGTAAAAACAATACCGAAAATCAACTAAATTTTTATGGGCTGCAAAACTTCATTTTCAAAATTTTTATAAAAAAGTCTGAATAGAAAGTTGCGAATTTGTATGCAAATTTATTGCATTTTCCCCAGGTTTGCACAAAGTGTAGAAATTTAATTTTTATGTTTTCTGATGTATTGTATGTGTGTGTATTTTTATAAGGAACAAAAGAGGTACATGCATTGTGAAAAATTCTGTGCTTTAGTTGTGATAAATTGTTTTGTTTTGCTGGTGTACGTTGTAATGATCTCATGTTTTTATGTTCTTGTTTGTCAAAATAAAATTTTACTACATCCTTTCGTACGTAATTTTTGTCGAAACGAAAGGGAAGGGAGCGAGAGGCCTCTCCCCCCCTTAAGTGTCCCGGTTTGGCTACAGAGATATCTGGCAGCCCTACTTGAGAAGCATATTAAAAGACTGTCAAAAATGTTTAATCACTCCAATCGAAGAACTTTTGAAACGATTACCTAGTCAATTCAATACTTTTAAAAAAGCTTTGATTTTGTCACCAGAAAAGTGTTTGAATCACAAGAGGCCGAGTTTCAGGAACCTGCCAATTCACTATTTGAGTTTGAAGGAAAGAAAACTTTTAACTTTCCCATGGAATAACTTTTCTCAGAACCATTCCATCCGACTCTGGAGAATTTTGGATAATTGCTTACGGAGTGAAAACCGCAACAGGCAATAAAATGTTTTGAAATATAAATAAATTTATAAAGAAAAAATATTAAGTTGTTCTTCCATTTTTCATTTTCCGACTTCAAGTTTGATGCATTTTTAGTTGCATTTTTACTTCAGTGCTGCCATTGTGTGCGAAATTGTATGAATTGGAAAAAGGCATTTCTTAAGAAGCAACCCTGTGCTCGCCAATCAGCAAACAGAGCGTAACCACTTCTCACCAATCGCCGAAATTTTTCTCTTTTGATAGCCAATTAAAATTGGTGGCATAACTACGGCCTAATGAATTCAACCAAAACTACGATTCGAAATAGGATGAAGTTGAAAAGCCTTAATTCAATAGTTCAAATAAAGTGTTATATGAAGGCTGATCGTTTCTGCTGCAAAACGTTTCCAATATCAAACAGTATGTTATCAAGGTTGAAGAGCTCAATATATGACAACAACAGAAATGTAAATCATTCAGACACAATAGGTGATTTTGAAGAAATTGTGGAAACAGCTGATCTCGCCTTATTACATTTATTTTATTTTTAGCGCCGAGCGAATATGAGTTCTAATAAATTTAATGACTGCGCAGTCCTATTGCAAAATGTGTTGAACCAAATCTTTTTAAAAAGTATGCGTATTTCTAAAGAAAATTGATTGCACATCACTATTATATAAGTGATTTGTGTTATTTATTATTACCCTCTGAAGATATTATATTCGTTTTTTATTTTAAAAACTGTATTATAACAAGATCTTTATTTTAAAATAAAAGATTCGTTAAATTGATTTCATGAATTTTATTTAAAAAAAAATGGCGATTTTTTTTCAGAAATTGTGCCTTTTTTAAACAATCTGGACACCCTGATGGGAGTATACATATCGTCGCCCGTATGCCATAAACATGAACGTGTAAAAATAAAAATTTTGGGAAATCAAGTTTGAAAGTTTTTTTGCGAGACTTAGCTCTACATTTATGCAATTGAAATTGTAAAATATTTACTTTCCGTGTACGGATGGTATTCTGGGTTTTGGTATAACATAGAAATTCTCAAAACTGATAAATTTGCACATTCATACTTCTCGCATGAGAGAGACGATATGTGAATTAAAAACTTTAAAGGCTTGTTTCTCGGGTTTTCGGTTTTTGAGTTATGACAGGATTGAAGTAAATGAGCTTCATGTTCATTTTCATAACATTCATATTGGCTATTGAAGTTAATATTCGAACGTTCGCCACAATATTTATTGGGTAATTAAAAAAATTTTACTTAAAAAAGTTCTTAGCTCGTCGATACTTTTCGACATTCGCGATATTTACTCAGTACTTGTGAAAAAGTATCGAGTTCTCGATACTACTCAGTACTCATAAAAAGTATCGATATTCTGTACTCGGTACTCGTATCGTTCTATCACTTACCAAGGTTCACAGGGGCGCTGCTGTCCACACCCACCACAGCTATGGAAACACTCCTAAACTTTCCACCACTGCAGGGTTTCCAAGCAGAGCTCGCGGCTATAAAAGAGGCTGCAATCTGGCTTATCGAATCTTCTCTTAATCTGCCTTCCGTAACTATTTATATACTCTGATAGCCAAGCAGCTATAAAGTCACTGGATTGCTGCAAGACTTCGTCTTTAACGAGCCAGCTTCAAAATCTACTACTCCCATCACGTGGGTGCCAGGCCACAGGGAAATTCAAGGTAATTGTGCGGCGGATGAGCTTGCTAGTAAGGAAACAACCCTGTCTGACGTAAACTCCTCTCATGCAGCGGGTATACCCCTTTCTACCTGTAAGACAAAAAAGATGGTCGGAAGAACCCACGTGTAAGACGACTCGACAAATCTGGCCCAGCCTCGACAAAAAAGATCCGACGCACTCATTCGGTTAGAACGTCCTCTACTAAGGCTGGTTCCCGGTATCATTACGGGCCATTACTTAATAGGAAGGCATGCTAGCAGAATGGGTTTGCCGGCCAATGACTTCTGCCGTACTTGTCGCGACGTGGACGAAATCGAGAGTGTGGAGCACTACCTCTGTCACTGCCCCGCCCTCATATGGGCGAGAAGACGCTCATTTCACCACCACCTTTTTGTCTGTCTCGCCGATCTTAGTGAAGCAGGCATTTACGAATTCTCGCACTTCTGATCCTAACCAACTGGTTCCACTTCTAGATGAACGGTCGCTTTCGAATTCGAGCTCTCAATTGGTATCAC
>NW_023458556.1:111754419-111757896 GCF_013731165.1 Rhagoletis pomonella | reverse complement strand
CGCTCATTTCACCACCACCTTTTTGTCTGTCTCGCCGATCTTAGTGAAGCAGGCATTTACGAATTCTCGCACTTCTGATCCTAACCAACTGGTTCCACTTCTACTCAATTGGTATCACAACACCCATATTGTGATCCATACTTAAATTTTCTTATTCCTTTAACTTTAGTTTTTAAAACAGTTGGCAACTCTCCTGCATGTTACATGGAAACAAAGTCTTTTCAAAAGCTATTTTATTAATTTAACCATGTTCAAAATACTATTTTCCAAACCTTAACACTGTTAAAGTTTCTTCCTCTGATACCCGCAAATGTGATAAATATTTTAATTAACAAATTTCCTTAATTTAAATGGAACTTATCTTTTGAAACAGAGGGCAACCTTCATGCATAGTTTATAAATACGTTTTCTTTAAAGTCATTTGGATGGATATCAATACTTTAGTAATTTTTACGTTAAATTAAAATTAGTAAACAGGCGGCAACCCTGTTCAAGTGATACCAAGCCAACCTCTTTCGTCTGACACCCATATCGTGATACATACCTATTTCACTTTTATAATTGCCTTAATTTAATTTGAACTTGATTTCTTATACATATGGCAGCCCTCCTAAATATTGTTTTCAAAACCATTGCGATCGATGTCCATGTTGTAATAATTGAATTAACTTATTGAATGACTTGAATCAAATTTGTTATCAGGTGTCAATACTTTTCGAGAAAATAAATCGTTATTGCCCTGTTACCCTGTATCAGTGCTGGCCTAAATTTTGTGGTCAATAAATTTAGTAGAAGCTCATATTTAATAAGATCAGTTAAAAACATATTCAAAAGTTTAGACGAAAATAAGTTTATGTGCAGTTTTCTGAAATCTTCGGACTAGCATATACGCGGTATTGCATTTTGCGTAGGAGATTTTACCTTAGGTTTTTTCAACAAATTATGACAACAATTTGATGCAGTTTTTTCTTAATGATAAATAAAATCTCTAGGTACATTTTTGGCGCACAATTTCAAAAATGCTAAATTCTGAGTTCTGTCACTTTAGAAGATCGTGTGCGATATATTGCACTTTTAAATACATCTGAAGTGTGCCACTTCTTCGATCATATTTGCGATTGTGTACGATGCCATCTACCCAGCCTTTACCATGCGGCGCCACAGTGCTGTGGCTCTATATAAATATGAACGGATTTAAATGAAAACTTCTTTCCTAGTGAACTTGAGAACGCTGAATTCGAAAATGCAACTTGTTGTTGACACCAAAATTTTTAATTCTTGCTGCATTTACGTAGGTAGGTATATACATTAGACTGCATCACCAAAAAAAGTTGAGTTTTTTCCGCCGGGACTACAAAATTTATTATATTTTAAGACGTCCACCAAAATATTTCGGCCAAATATTAAGATTTAAGCGCGCTGGACCGATTTGAAAATACCTCCAAAAGTTTTTCATGAATAAAAATAGTTTCTTAAAGAACTTTTTGAAAAAAGTCCCCTCAGATGACAAATTAGATTAAGCTTAAAAAATCTACATAAAAATATTTAAAAATCTTTTCAACGGAATCGTAAGAATAAGATTTTTGATGCTGTTTTTTTTACTTTTTTCAAAGATTGGTTTACGAAAAACTTGAATAACTGAAAAATTTTTATATTCATCAGGGATGAATTTTACCGGAAAGGGATATTACGGCAAACCCCCTAGCCATGCGCTTACATTGTACTGGCTGCAATGCTATTGCATATGCCGATGATATTGCCCTAACTGCATCTGGTAAACACTCCCGAATCCTGGGATAACTGTTTCAGAACGCCTTGAGTGTCGAGGAAACCTGGTCACGGTCACCCGGCTAAAACGGTCACGGTTCTCTTTAGACGGAAAACAAAAGTCACCCTATTTCAACTTCCTACTTTATACGGCGTAGCGCAGTCGCTCTCTAATGTGAAATACTTGGGCGTCATCTTAGATAGGAAACTGACCTGGCAACGCAACATAGAGGAGCACAGTCTGGTGGACATCACTGGATAAATAGCTCACAAATTTTAAGCTTACCAAGGTTTGTGATAGAACTTTTTAGAAAAGAATCGATACTAGTACTCATATAGAATACTCTAAAAAAGTATCGATGCCAGTACTCATATTTGCAAAAAAGTATCGATAATACTCGTACTTCCAAGTATTCTCAAAGCAAACGCAAAAAGTAAACAAAAATCAGATTGCTTTGCTTTTTCACCTCTTCCTATTTGTAAATTGAATAGTCTCTGCTCTTAATAGTTTTAATCTAAACTAAAGGAGTTTTTCGAATAAACTTCCGATAAATTAGTTTTACATGCTTAAATTAAATGTTTATGGCGAAAAGCTTACTTCCAAGTTTTTAAAAGCAAATATTTTATAATTGTTTGACGCGTACATGTATTTATAAATTACTTTACTTTTAAAATGAAATGCAAATGTAGAAGACGAGAAGCAAGTGTGGTGAAGCCCATTCTCTATTGGAAAGATAAGCCCTCTTTCATAAAAATTTTCTTCAAGAATGGGCTGGATTTCACAACGAAGGTAGAATACATCGGTTAACGACGGCTGCCTTATGCTGGAGAGTACCCAAGTTGTCGAGTGCATCCTCATCCACCATTCATTATCAAAGAGGAGGCAAGATATTCGTTTTTCAATTATTTAAACATTCCCCGGTAGTTTGAACCCTTCCCGATCACTGACCCCTATCATTTGTCTCACAGTGTTATTTGTATGGGGGTCAGACTGTCCAGATTTGGCGATTTCGCGCCAATTTATCGATTTTTTTTTTGGATATCTTCGCGTAAAAATTTAGGAAATCGCCATTGGCTATTTTTAGCGATTTTTCCCCTTCAAATAAATTTTTTCCGATTATAAAAATATACAAAACTTAGTTTTCCACGATAATTTTACAGAAGAGGCTGATGCACTGCGTGAGAAACTTGACTTGAGAAGCATATTAAAAGACTGTCAAAAATGTTTAATCACTCCAATCGAAGAACTTTTGAAACGATTACCTAGTCAATTCAATACTTTTAAAAAAGCTTTGATTTTGTCACCAGAAAAGTGTTTGAATCACAAGAGGTCGAGTTTCAGGAACCTGCCAATTCACTATTTGAGTTTGAAGGAAAGAAAACTTTTAACTTTCCCATGGAATAACTTTTCTCAGAACCATTCCATCCGACTCTGGAGAATTTTGGATAATTGCTTACGGAGTGAAAACCGCAACAGGCAATAAAATGTTTGGAAATATAAATAAATTTATAAAGAAAATATATTAAGTTGTTCTTCCATTTTTCATTTTCCGACTTCAAGTTTGATGCATTTTTAGTTGCATTTTTACTTCAGTGCTGCCATTGTGTGCGAAATTGTATGAAATGGAAAAAGGCATTTCTTAAGAAGCAACCCTGTGCTCGTCAATCAGCAAACAGAGCGTAACCACTTCTCACCAATCGCCGAAATTT
>NW_023458556.1:111753183-111754319 GCF_013731165.1 Rhagoletis pomonella | reverse complement strand
TTTGCCTAAAATATTAAATTTTTTTATTTTTTAAATTCATAAAAAATCCAAAACGGAAAAAAGGGAAGTTGTATTACTTTCACGCAAAGTCACATAACCTTTAAGCAAAATGAGACATACATCATGAAAATCGATGGACGCGTTTCGCTTTTATTCACAATTAAGTGAAGGTATCTCATTTTGACAAGAATATTGATTTTATGTTTCATGAGATACCTTCACTTAATTGTGAATAAAAGCGAAACGCGTCCATCGATTGATCTATGTCTCATTTTGCTTAAAGGTTATGTGACAGCGAAACGCCGGGACACGTATAACTTCTTTTTTACCGATATAACTTTCCCCGGTAGTTTGAACCCTTCCCGATCACTGACCCCTACCATTTGTCTCACAGTGTTATTTGTATGGGGGTCAGACTGTCCAGATTTGGCGATTTCGCGCCAATTTATCGATTTTTTTTTTTTGATATCTTCGCGTAAAAATTTAGGAAATCGCCATTGGCGATTTTTGGCGATTTTTCCCCTTCAAATAAATTTTTTCCAATTATAAAAATATACAAAACTTAGTTTTCCACGATAACTTTACAGAAGAGGCTAATGCACTGCGTGAGAAACTTGACTTGAGAAGCATATTAAAAGACTGTCAAAAATGTTTAATCACTCCAATCGAAGAACTTTTGAAACGATTACCTAGTCAATTCAATACTTTTAAAAAAGCTTTGATTTTGTCACCAGAAAAGTGTTTGAATCACAAGAGGCCGAGTTGCAGGAACCTGCCAATTCACTATTTGAGTTTGAAGGAAAGAAAACTTTTAACTTTCCCATGGAATAACTTTTCTCAGAACCATTCCATCCGACTCTGGAGAATTTTGGATAATTGCTTACGGAGTGAAAACCGCAACAGGCAATAAAATGTTTGGAAATATAAATAAATTTATAAAGAAAATATATTAAGTTGTTCTTCCATTTTTCATTTTCCGACTTCAAGTTTGATGCATTTTTAGTTGCATTTTTACTTCAGTGCTGCCATTGTGTGCGAAATTGTATGAAATGGAAAAAGGCATTTCTTAAGAAGCAACCCTGTGCTCGTCAATCAGCAAACAGAGCGTAACCACTTCTCACCAATCGCCGAAATTT
>NW_023458556.1:111752282-111753083 GCF_013731165.1 Rhagoletis pomonella | reverse complement strand
TGCCTATTTCTCGTTGTTCGCTTTGTGTTGCCGCAGTATTCGCCACAATATCTTTTATTCAAATAAGAAATAGTGACTATTCAATTAATTAAAACATTAAAAAGTTCTAAAATAGGCTTCCCCTCCATTAAGCGGACACCTCTCTTGGGCGGACAAAAAATGACTGACGGTGAGTGTCCGCCCAAGGGAGGTTTCACTGTATATGTAATTGTATTATTTATGAATAAAATGTAGGTTAGTTATAGTGTCAATGCAATAATTAACACTTTTGTTTCTATAAACTGGAATATCACATCGTATTTTTTATTAAACAACGTGGATTTGGTGAATTTATCAAGGAAAACTATAAATTTCCTAATATATTTAAATCTTTATTCCAAAAAACAAGGTTTGCTTAGTTATAGAGACTCCAATGCCTGCCAGCGCATCCGCCCAGACAGCTCATTAAAAAAGTGTTCGCACGAGGCGATTTTGCATTCAACTTTTGCTTTCAACTAACGCAGGGTTGTACGAAAAAAAAGTTGAATAGCTAAATATTGGCTGGCGACCAACTTTGTTGAAAGCGATTATTTGAAAGGCCGTTCAACCAAAAGTAGAATACAAAGTTGAATAGTGCAAACGCCTTTTATGGCGAATATTTTGATATTTTTTATATTTTGATATTTTTAGCCATTCAAATTTTGAAATTTGAGTTGAACGCAATACCTAACATCAAAGTATAGAATGTCACCAATATCCCCGCAAACATATTCTGAGCGTTCAGAATATATGAGTCCGAAGGGAGTCCTAGGTAGGTAAGAA
>NW_023458556.1:111749645-111752272 GCF_013731165.1 Rhagoletis pomonella | reverse complement strand
GGACTCCTTAAAGACTCATTTATGACTCCAAATGTTTGCTGGGATGATTCATTACTATCGATAGTTTTGATTAAAACAGTCCAAAAATTAAACGTAACAACTTTTATTGAAAATGAGATCAGAATTGCTAAAATATTACGATATTTTTTTTTCAAGGAACAAAAGTTTATCAACGATTTTTAGCTTCAAGTAGCACCTGCGCTCTGAAATATGTATGTTACTGAATAATGTATGTACGAGTAGGAATGTTCGATATTTAAGAAAGTATCGATATCATGAATTGATTTAATTCATTGCATGTAAAATCGATATGGCGATATATCGGGCTGAACAATATCGATATCGGAAAGATCTATGTTGAAAATCCTACTCCCAATTGAATAGAATATTAGACCTGCCTATCAACTCATCTAATTGTGTTATTTCCATCTTGTATATTTACTGAGGACTAAAGCGGCATGCCGGTCGACTCAAGCGGTTTGTCAAACTTAAAAGCTAAATAAATCACACAAGCTGCTGATTAAACCTACTTTAGTATTTTCCCATACACTTTTTTGTAGATGAAAAATAAATTTCAACTTAAATATCGATATTGCGGGTAAAGTATCGATGTCTTCGATATATCGACCTTGGAATATCGATTCAAAAAATCGATTATCGTGCCATGAAATATCGATATTCAGAATAATCGATACGATATCGAACATTCCTATGTACGAGTGAAAACTATCGATAGTGCTTACAAAACCATCGATGTTTTCGATAGTCAAAAACCATTGGTAATATCGATAGTGCCATCGATAGTTTTCCAGCTTTAGTATTCCACTTGAAGTTTCTCACTGTCGAACATTCTACGCCATTCCTCGAACATTCTGCCATTTTCTCGTTGTTCCCTTCGCGTTGCCGCAATATTCGCCACAGTACGTATGTTATTGAAATAAACAACCTAAAATAAAAGTCCGAATGTAGTCATTTATGAAGCCAATAAGAGCCTCAAAAAAAGCCTGAGGTGATTCATATATGAGGCCACAATTGTTCTAAATGTGTCCAAAATGAGCCATATATGAGGCCAATAAGAGTCCAATATTACTCATATTGAGGCTCATTTGTTGTATGAATTTAAATTTATATAAGTCGACGTTCGGAGGAAATGAAAAACCCTCATTTCGGACTCTTAAATGAGCTCATTATGAGCGTAAAGGCTCCGAAATAGAACTCCTTAAAGACTCATTTATGACTCCAAATGTTTGCTGGGTTTTTGGTTCATGTGTGCATGTATTGCTACTGTCATGAAAGCATTGTCAGATGTAAACCCCGTGTAACGCAGAAATGGGACGTATTTTATTTACAAAAGTGCCTAGGACCACAGGATATACAGTAATAAACCTTTTTGAGTGCTCCTCGGGGGTAAAATCTGATCAGGGTTGATAATGACAAGGAGCAAGAGTTTTGCTGATTCAGAGTTCCATACAAAATTACTGTGGTATGAAAGGGAGCAACCCCCGTACTATGGCAGAGTGGCACAAGTAATTTTGTAAATAAACACTTTTCTTATCATTTTGAAGAGATAGTTTCTATTTATTTTTCATATTCAATATTGTAGCTAGAGGCAGTGGGATGTGAGGCTCACTAAAATCGACTCATCATGTTGGAGCAGCTCCGGGTAATTGACCATTGAATGTGTTGGCTGAACTTATGGCCGCAATAACCAAGGCACTCTCCAACCAAATGCGTGTCTTGAACAGGGATGCCGTTTGGATCTAAATAGATCCAATTGGATACATTTTTAGACGAATTTTTGCGGGATACTTATATTTTCCGGTCAGTAGAAATGTGGATACTTTTTTAAATAGGCCAAAATTTTATATTTCCTATAAAGTTTTTTTCGTTCAAAAATCGATTTTCATTAAAGATGGTAGAAAGCATTACGTTTTATAAACGTAAAGCATTTTATTTTTTGTGAACGAAGCAATGAACATATGAAGAGATTTCACCAAAATAGGTATAAGCGCAATTGCTTTAACTAGCGTAAAAGGATGCTTTAAGCAAGATCTTAATAAACATATCGTCGTTTAAGGTACAAAACCGCGTATCAACAAAATGCAAAACCGCGTATGTGACGTTGCATAAATTATTTTCTAGAGAGTAAAAACACTCATATTTTATATTTATTTATAAAGCAATCGCACTTCTGGCTAGTATATTTCAGGACGAATGGATAAGGACTGAGCCAAGAGCTTGTGTGAGCAAATCCAATTTTTGGCAGCAAACGTCAGTTACGCGGTTTTGCAGAATGACGATACGCGGTTTTGTACTTTAAACGACGATATATATAAAGTAAATTATACTCTTGCTGTAGTAATCTCTTTCATATCACATATTTTCATTTGTTAATTTAATAACGTGGTTTAAAAAACTAAATTTGATTTATTTAAGGAAACTTTTATGAATTTTACTGAAAAAATTGTGTTTATTTGCGCATATTGAGAGAGGTAACCACATTCCTCTTTTGATGTGTGCAAATTTGCACGCCGTGTAATAAAATTAATCATTGCCTGTTTACTTTTACACATAAAATGTTTAAAATAAAGTAATGTTTATTATTAGTAGGAAATCTATTTGTAGTT
>NW_023458556.1:111734733-111749545 GCF_013731165.1 Rhagoletis pomonella | reverse complement strand
ATAGCAATTGCTATTGTATGTCGGTAGTGTCGACATTTTCGATAGTATCGATACTATCTATGGTTGTGACTATCGACTATCGAAACTATCGATGGCCACGACCATCGGATCGGGTTTTGGATCAAACTTTGTACAAAAATTAAAAAAATTCTGCAAGGTTTCACCTAAATTGCTAACATTTCAATTAGAATCTAATGGCCTTATTCATAAAAAATAAAGTAGGTTTAAAGAGCTTTATAAAATGACGTTTTCATACATTTTTCAGTTTATAAACCTTTTTTAAAGCTACTTTACTTTTTATGAATAAGGCCATAAAAAAATAAATTTTAGTATAATAACGTGCAAGATTGAAGCTGTTAAAAATTGCGTTGAGTTTTAGCAATTTTTTCCTTGACAGTTCCTTCCATATCAAGACATTTTTCGAACATATTTTCAAAGATTTATGCAACCTTGCGGAGTGCTGCCAGCTTTTCTTTTTATCACATCACCATGTAGCGAATAAATGCGGCACGTTCCAGAAACCGCTACTTGCGATTTGCCGATTTTGACAATTCTCAAGTAAAAGTAAAGAACGCTTTAGAAACTTTAGATGCACTAAAATTTGCTAATACTTTTACAAAAATCGCCGTCTTTTAACATTTTCGCTATTAATTCTTTTTATAAATCATATATTTTGCAATTTAACACAATAAAACCACGTTTCCTCCCATTCTGCCTGTTATTAGTGTTTAGTGTTGGACAATTTTTGCAATTATGTCGAGCAAAAATAAAACTACTAAAAATCGCGAATACATATGTGGTAGATTTCAAACCTTGTACGGTAGATATGGTAGATGCTCAAAAAAGTGGCCTACCATAATGTGGTAGAAGTCCGATCGCTGACAGCGAGAGAAGCAGGGCTCTAATCGTAACATCCGTTCACGGATCGAATCCATACGAAAGAAAGTTACGTGATACCGTCAGTCGTATAAGCTGAATGGGATAGAGAGTACTTTCACGTATGTCATAATCCGAAAAATGTGTTTTTACGTGACGAGTAATACGATATCGTATGTGACGATTCGAGCCCAGAGAATGAGCGATAAACTTCAGAACGTTCTAGAGTTGCCATGAGTGCGAGCGCAGGTATATAAGGCCGCTTTCACAATGGAAGTCAGTCAGTTACGAATAAGCAAGCTATAAGCACAGTATATACAGTAATACAACTTTTTGAGTACTCCTCGGGGGTAAAATCTGCTCAGGGTTGATAATGAGAAGGAGGATGAATTTTGTTGATTCAGAATTGTATACCAAATTACTGTGGTATGAAAGGGAGCAACAACCGTACTATGGCACAAGTCATGACTGTGTAATATTGACCGAAACTAATTGCAAAAGTGTAAAAACATTGCAAATTATTGTCTATTATTATTGATACTAGTACAGATTATCATAGTTCAGTGTATAACTTGTTATATTACACCGTGCATGATAATGAACTGTTAAATGCTGAAAACGCTAGTAACTTGTAGATCACTCAAACTTGGGTGTGCTTAATGGACTGTCTGGGCGAATGCGCTAGTAGGCATTGGGGTCTATATAGCTATACAAACCTTGTTTTTTTTCTTAATAAAGATTTAAATATATTCGGAAATTTAGAATTTTTCTTGATAAATTCACAAAATTTACGTTTTTCATAAAAATATAATCTTACAATGGACATTTTTTTAATTTTAAACTTACATTTAAGAAAACTCCATTCAGTGCTATAATTACGATTTGAGTTTTCCAGTTTATAAAACACAAGGGTTAACTATGTACTTAACTATTGATATTATTCTTCATTAAGCATGAATATCAGCATACATTAAAGATGAATATTGTACTTAACCTACATTTTGTTCATAAATAACACATAATTATGTATATTTTATCCTCGAAAAGAACTTTTTCTAATCATGAGGCGAAATTCCCCACAGTAAGTGCTGCCGTGCGCGCAAAATGAAAACGCTGCACACAACTCAAAAGTACTCCTCGGGGACCAAATGGTGAAAAACTTCGAAAAGGTTTATTACTATATATACTGTGCTATAAGTTCAGTGTGTTAAGGTGTTCTTATAGGTGGCATACACGGTGCGTCTGACTCGTGAGTCGATTTGGATATTTTTGTGAAAATAACCATGTGATTCAGTAATTCAGTCCCATCTCAAGTCACTAAATTTGAGACTATTTAGCAATTAGTGACTATTTTTGCAACTTGAGGGGATTTGGGTATTCAGTAGGAAAGAGTCCCAAAAAGTTCACCAAAAATGTGGGGTGAAAACAAACACAGACAGTCAACTGATAGCGTTTATGTCGCAATGGCCTAGTGGTGAAAGCATTAGGCTGCCGGTAGAGGGATCCGGGTTCGAGTCCTCCTCGGTCGCCAATGATTTTTAATGTTTTTTATTTGGAATTTTTTTGTTAACTTTATTTTTTTACATAATCTTCAAATTTTAATGTTTAGAAACAAAAAAGAATTTTTTTCAATGAATTTGTATGACATTAAAACATTTTGGTGTATTTCCTAATGAAATTGTTGTTGAACAAATTTCCTCGCTTCATTTTCGCGTTTTTTCTTTAATAAAATATAAAGCAATTATCTTTTCCTCCATATTTTTGTTTTTGTGACCTGCTCATAGCCAGCTGACAAATTAGTGACTTATTTTTGAGACTAGAGACGTGAGACAGCTTACTGAATACCAAATAGTCTCAAAATCCAAGTTCACCACCAAAAGTCACTACTAGTGACTAGAGACCGCTTACTGAATGCCAGGGTAAATATGTGTTAGTTACCTCAACATGACTCCCGGCATGACTCTGAATGATTCAACTGTGTGTAGTCGAAGGCGAGTCAACACGTACACAAATGACTCGAGAGTCAGACGCACCGTGTATGCCACCTATTACACTATATGTATTTGCATGTGTACATGCCACTTTTTACATATGGAAATGCCAACATATCGTGTTAAGGCAAATTGGATTTGTTTCTGTACAAAGCAGATGCACGTACGTACGAAATGTTTATATTTTCATCTGACACACAGATAGAACCATCTTAGTTTAGTTTATTTCGTTTTCAAAGAACGTATTTTTAAATAGTTAAATATAGACTGTAAATTTGACAGTCATACGCAATTACATATGTATTGAAGAAGTCACATTTACAGATGCAAATACAAAATCGTGTAAGAAAACCTTTAGCAAGTTTTGTAAAGTGTTTGAATTGCCTTAACAAGTACTGTTATTAGTTGTTATTGCATAAACAAGTATTGTAAAGAGTTTGTTTTACAATAAAGTTAATTGTACTGTAATTTGGTCATTATGAGCGTTTGTTTAAACATCCAGCGATACGAACCGAAAGATTTTGGTAAATCCGTCAATTAAGCAAGGATAATCGTAAGTCTGCGTTCAAACACGGCAACTCGAGCTGCTTATTATCGGCGATTTCTTTTTGGTGTTGCCCTATGCATTCACACAGAGCAACTCTTTTGTACGCAATTGTTGTTGTCAGCAGTGATCGGACTTCTACCACATTGTGGTAGATCTGCCACTTTTTTGAGCATCTACCACATCTACCACACAAGGTGTGAAATCTACCACATAATCGCGTTTTTGAGTACCTAGTTTTATTTTTGCTCGACATAATTTTCTTAATTTTAAGAGCAAAAATTGTCGAACTTTAAACATTATATGGTAACAAGAATGATATAATACAAGATTCCGCATTTCCGGCGGCGATGTAATTTCCCAAGTAAAAGTAAACAAAGCCGAATGGGAGGATAAAATAAACTGTAAAATAGTAAATTTTCTCAATAATAAAATTTTCGACATGAAACGTGGTTTCATTACGTTAAATTTTAAAAAATATGATTTATAACAGATATGATAATTAACAGCGAAAATTTAAAAAAAACTGCGATTTTTGTGAAAGTATTAGCAAATTTCAGTGCATCTAAAATTTCTGAGGCGTTGTTTAGATTTACTTGAGAATTGTCAAAACCGGCAAATCACAAGTAGCGGTTTCTGTAACGTGCCACATTTGTTCGCTACATCGTGATGTGATAGAATGAAACGCTGACAGCACTCCGCAAGGTTGCAAAAAATTTATGTTCGAACAATATTTTGATATGGAAGGAACCGCTTTACACTGTCAAGGAAAAAATTGCCAAAACTCAATGCAATTTTTAGCAACTTCAATCTAGCACTTTGTTATACTAAAATTAATTTTTTTTAGAGTATAATTAAAAAGTTTGCAATTTAGGTGAAACCTTTCAGAATTTCTTTATTTTTTGTATAAAGTTTGATCCAAAACCTGAGATCCACCACATTTTTTTACAGATTCTACCACACATAATTTTTTAAAGTCCGATCACTGGTTGTCAGCTGTGAACCGCCAAGTTGAGTTATACTATGTTCTGACCGACACCGAAAACATGTTTTCGTTGCTAAAACTGGTTTTCGACCTAAAACTTGTGTTTTCGTCCATGTAAAATCTGTCAAACGAAAACCAGATTTCGCTGAAAACCACTTGAAAACTCACGTTCCACTCATTCCAGTCGGTGTCTGCACTAGTTTTTTTCGATTATTTATTGAAGTGGAAGTCATATTTTATCATCTTTAATACGCCATTTCGGATTTATTGTTAATAAGCTGGCCAAAATAAAATAAGCACGGAAGTAAAAGGTTGTTAATGAAAAGAAAATGAAGGAAAAGTATTTTGGTGTTGTATTTGTGTAGCAAAACTGTAAACAAAGAATGTAAGGAATGTCAACGGAAAGGCCAACAGTCGGTGTGAACAGCCTTCAGCCCACAATCCCAAACCTCGTTTTCAAGGTGTTTTCGTTGTCGGTCAGAACATGGTATTACTCAGACGAACGAGAGCACAAAGCGTGTTGCCCGAGTACGAGCATCTCGGCACCCGTCCCCTTTCCTCGTCGCTCTCTCCCCAACAAGCTTCGAGTTGCCGCAACAAAAATTTCCGTGTCTGAACATCGACTAACAATACATACTTACATACGTGCATCTATACATTTCGACATGAATTTTCCCGGCAAACATATTCTTAGCGTTCAGAATATATGAGTCCGAAAAGAGTCCAAGGTAGGTAAGAAATATGAGTTTCAAAAACAAAAAATTTTGTTTTCTTATATGAATCTTTTAAGAGTCATTTATGATCCAAGCTACTAATATTCAGGGCTATCACAGAATCCATCGTAGCTTCGATTTTCGTGAAATCTACGAAAGTGCTATCACAGAATCCGAATGGCTACGAACGTAAATTCGAAATTCGTGAGAGCCTTCATTGAATCCGTTCGTAATGAAGATTCGTACAGATACTCTACGACGAGATTATGCTGTCGGAACAAAATTTAAAATCATTCAATCTTAAAAATAGTGGAAGAAAGCTGCATTATTTTTAATATTAAATATTTATTACACTCCAAATTTGTTATAGTTTGATATAATTCCATATATTTGTGTAAACGTACACGTAAAATACCAATGCTATACATACATACATACATATGTACGTACATACACGCATTCATCTGGTATACGCTATTTAATGAATTAATATTTTGCATGAATCGAGGAAATAATAGTTTAGCAACAATTTATTAGGAAATAAACCTAATTACTTTAATATCATAAAAATTAATTTAAAAAAAAATTTTTTTCTATTTAAAATAATAAAATCTAAGCTAAAAATAAACTTAAAAAAAAAATATTTATTAAAAAATAAACAAAAACTAAATAAAAAAAGAAAAAAATCTCCACTGCCCCACGACTCGGCTCTCTCAATTGGCAGTCTAGTGCCTTGCACACTGCCATTGCGCCTGATTGGGTAGCGTGAGAAAAATGACATACATAAATGTCTGTTGTTTCCTTTGCACTAACTGATTTCGAATCAGCATTCGAAGCTGGCAACGCTATTTTCGAGTTCACTCGGATTCAGTGATAGCATTTTTTTCGTATTCGTAGCGGGCATTTGAATTCGTAGATTTTCTACGATGGATTCCGTGATAGCCTTGATTATAAATGTGAAAGTTTGTATGTTTGGATGTTTGGGAAATCATCACGCGGAAAGAAATTTCCGATGGGATTCTCAATATAGTCTTCCACCTTATACGAGTCGCTTAAAACTTATTAACCTTCCTACACTTGCCAGTCGCAGGGAAATGATTGGTATAATTTTTATGGTTAAATTACTGACAGGCTCAATTTCAAGTCCGTCTCTTCTGGCTGATGTAAGCTTTAATGTTCCGTCACGCGTATCAAGACACTTTTGTCCCATATTTCTGAAAGCTTGTAAAACCAATTTTGAATTGCACGACCCACTCCGTTGCTTATGCCAGGATTTTAACTCTCATTCCAGCACGTTGGATATATCAGATCCGCTTTTCAGCATTAAGAAAGCGATACTCTCCTCTCTCAATAAGTGAATTATTGACATAAATACATAAAATCAGCTGATGAATTTAGTTCTGTAGCTGAACAGTTTTAGATCTCGACACTTAACAAACTCCTGCCTATCGTGACTCGGCACAAAAATTTAAAATATTGGTTCCGTACGTCATGCGGACTGCGCCCCTCGTGCGGATGGGCGGGAATGGAGGGTAAAAATCGTTGGGATATTATTAAATGACTGCACGGATTTGCATGAAATTTTGTATGCAGATAGCTTAAGGGCCAGATTGGTTAATAGGCTATTTTTTTAAGAGTTGCCACCTGTTAAAAAAGTTTAATTTATTTAATATGCGGGAACGACTGAATGGATTTGCATGAAAATTTGCACACAGATAGCTTATGACCTAGATTGGAAAATAGGCTACTTTTCTTAAGAGTTGCCACCTGTTAAAAAAGATAAATTTATTTAATATGATGAAAGGACTGAATGGATTTGCATGAAAATTTGCACACAGATAGCTTATGACCTAGATTGGAAAATAGGCTACTCTTCTTAAGAGTTGCCACCTGTTAAAAAAGTTTCATTAAATTAATACGCGGAAACGACTGAATCGATTTGCATCAAATTTTGCAAGCAGATAGCTTATGACCAACAGTAGAAAAAAGGCTAATTTTTGGAAGAGTTGCCACCTGTTAAAAAAGTTTAATTAAATTAATACGCGGAAACGACTAAACGGATTTGCATGAAATTTTTCACACAGATAGCTTATGACCTAGGTTAGAAAGTAGGATACTTTTTTTGAGAGTTGCCACCTGTTAGAAATGTTTAGTTTAATTAATACGCGGAAATGAGTGAACTGATTTGCATGGAAGTTTTCACACAGATAGCTCATGAGCTAGGTTGAAAAATAGGCTACTTTTTTAAGAGTTACCACCTGACAAAAAAGTTTAATTAAATTAATAAACGGAAAAGTTGAACGGATATGCATGAAATTTTGCAAGCAGATAGTTTATGACCTACAGTGGAAAATAGGCTAATTTTTTAGAAGAGTTGCCACCTGCTAAAAAAGTTTTATTTAAATTAATACGCGGAAATGACTGAACAGATTTGCATGACATTTCGTACAGAGATAGCTTATGACCTATGTTGGAAAATAGGCTACTATTTTAAGAGTTATCACGTATTAGGAAAGTTTAATTAAATTAATACGCGTAAATGACTGAACTGATTTGCATGAAAGTTTTCACACAGATAGTTTATGACCTAGACTGGAAAATAGGCTACTTTTTTAAGAATTGCCACCTGTTTGAAAATGAAATTTTGCTCAAAGATGGTTTATGACCTGGATTGAAAAATAGGCTACTTCCTTAACCGGTTTTCCGATCAGAACGAAATTTAGTACACTTACTACGGATTTCGGAAGGATGGTCTTAGACTGAAATAAATACCTTAACTCGCTTAAAAAATAACGAGCTATAACGAAATGGGCACAGAAATAAAATCTAACATTATTAAATTATTTTTCATATTTGTATAAAAGCGCGGGGTGAAACCCGCGGGTATAAGCTAGTACATACATATGTATTTCCATACCAAGCTTGAGTGCTTTACCCTAAACATTTGAAGAGATATGCAATATGAGACTTTCAGTCAGCATGGGAGGTGCTACGCCAATTTTCCAAAAACCTCCATATTTCTCCGTGAATATGATCATGATTTCACACAGTGTTGGCAAACTGTTAATCTGATTAACGATTGAAAATTAACGGTTAAAATGTTAATCGCGTTTGATGATTAAAATTAATTAGTCGTAGTCAACTGTACGATTAATGATAACATTTTTTGAATCGTTAATCGCTGGCTGCGATTACGTTTAATTAATTTAAAACATTAATCGTTAATCCAATTAAACATAAAACCTGATTATTTTTTCTAGTTTGTCCGAGTTTGAAACCAAACACCAGTTATAGTTGTGTTTTACGCTTATAAAAAGCACATAATATAAAAAAATTATAATTATTGTTATTAGTAATACATAAACTGGGAACTTTTACAAACCTAGTTTGTAAAACGTTTGTTGGTATATATCTTAATGAAAATGCACACCAAATTGCTTAGATTGATGAGGAAACCCGACTTAGCCATACCGGATTAACTTGCTTTGTGTGCACAGGGAAATTCCAGCATAACTTAACTAATTACCAAACCTACTGGATCAAATTAAGAGTTGATGATTAAAAAATTTTTCATCGCGGTTACGATTAACTGTTTAGTCAGATTAAAATTAATCATGATTAACTGTAATCAGATTGAATTTAATCGAATTAACTAACTGATTAAAACATCAATCGATTAATACCAACATTGATTTCACATACATATCACTATACCAAATTTCAGTTCTCTCCCACAAATACTTCCAGAGATATGTATGTAATATGAAAATTCCAATTTGTATGGGAGGGGCCCTGAGTTATCGGACTTACTTTCAGTCTAAGACCATCCTTCCGAAATCCGTAGTAAGTGTACTAGATTTCGTTCTGATAGGAAAACCGGTTAAGGAAGTAGCCTATATTTGAATCCAGGTCATAAGCCATCTTTGAGCAAAATTTCATTTTCAAACAGGTGGAAATTCTTAAAAAAGTAGCCTATTTTTCAGTCTAGGTCAAAAACTATCTGTGTGAAAACTTTCATGCAAATCAGTTCAGTCATTTACGGGTATTAATTTAATTAAACTTTCCTAATACGTGATAACTCTTAAAATAGTAGCCTATTTTCCAACATAGGTCATAAGCTATCTCTGTACGAAATGTCATGCAAATCTGTTCAGTCATTTCCGCGTATTAAATTAAATAAAATTTTTTTAACAGGTTGCAACTCTTCAAAAAAATTAGCCTATTTTCCACTGTAGGTCATAAACTATCTGCTTGCAAAATTTCATGCACATCCGTTCAGACTTTTCCGCGTATTAATTTAATTAAACTTTTTAGCAGGTGGTAACTCTTAAAAAAAGTATCCTATTTTTCAATCTAGCTCAAAAGCTATCTGTGTGAAAACTTCCATGCAAATCAGTTCACTCATTTCCGCGTATTAATTAAACTAAACATTTCTAACAGGTGCCAACTCTTAAAAAAAGTAGCCTATTTTCTAACCTAGGTCATAAGCTATCTGTGTGCAAAATTTCATGCAAATCCATTTAGTCATTTCCGCGTATTAATTTAATTAAACTTTTTTAACAGGTGGCAACTCTTCCAAAAATTAGCCTTTTTTCCACTGTTGGTCATAAGCTATCTGCTTGCAAAATTTCATGCAAATCCATTCAGTCGTTTCCGCGTATTAATTTAATGAGTGGCAACTCTTATAAGCTATCTGTGTGCAAATTTTCATGCAAATCCATTCAGTCGTTCCCGCATATTAAATAAATTAAACTTTTTTAGCAGGTGGCATATTAACCAATCTGGCCCTTAAGCTATCTGCGTACAAAATTTCATGCAAATCCGTGCACTCGTTTCCGCGTGATGATTTCCCAAACATCCAAACATACAAACTTTCACATTTATATAAGTAAGATATATCCATAGGGTTCTCGGAAACGGCTCTAACGATTTTGATGAAATTTTGTACACAGACAATGTTTTGGATTTTAAGGTTATATGAATAGGCATTATCTCCGAAAGACTCGTATAAGGTTGCCACCTATTCGAAATTAGTTACAATTAATTAAAACATCATAATATGGGTATCAAATGGAAGGTATGTTACAGATCCCTAATTCAAAAATATTTTAAATATGGTTGCCACATATTTAGAATCGCATATTTATTTAATTTTTTGTTTAGAAAAAAAGGAAAATATTACAATTCATGGGTGCCAAGAGAAGGTTCTTAAACAATGCTTTCCCTATATACGAAATGTTATCTCTTAGGATAATAATGTAAGGTTGCCACTTATTTTCGATTATACACAATTTATCTAAAACATCGCAATATGGATACCAAATTGACGGTATTGTTGAGAACGTTGGTCAGAAAATATCTTCCATCAGGGTTGCCACGCTTCTATGTAATACAAATTTTTATTTTGTTAATTGCAATCAAGATTTTTGTATGTTTTATGTGTTTATATGCTCATTCCAGCGTATTTCGGAATAGGGTTGTCACCTAAATTTTAGAGTAAGGAATTTACTTAATACATATCGAAATCCATTTATTTGTATATTTTCAAAATATTTTTTAAAACGCTATCAAAATCTTGAAAACTTTAAAAAGTATATAATTTCATTAGGAAATAAACCAAAATGCTTTAATCTCATACAAATGTATTAAAAAAAATTTTTTTTTTTTTGTTTTTAAAACATTAAAATCTAAAGATTTAAAAAAAATGAAACTAATAAAAAAAAATACAATTAAAAAAAAATAAAAAAATCCTCTACGGCCGAGGAGGACTTCAGCCCGGACCCTCTCGGCTGCCAAACTAATGCTTTGACTACTCGGCCATTGCGACTCTTTGAACGGCGCGGGAAAAAGGCATACATAAACACTATCAGTTGATTGTCTGTGTTTGCTTTCACCACACATTTTTGGAGAACTTTTTGTGACTCTCTCCTTCTGAATACCCAAATCGTCTTAAGTCACAAAAATAGTAACTAATTGCTAATCTCAAATCTAGTAACTGGAGATGAGACTGAATTACTGAATCCCAGGGTTAATAAAGTAGAAGTGACAACTAGCTCGAACTCTTTTGAAGCTAGTTATAATGTCAAAAAACTGTAAACAAACAAATTAACCCTTTGAGGTGCGAGTGCCATGTTTTCTACAAATTACTATCAATTGAAATACATCAGCATAAATACATACATACATATGTACGTATACTAATTTTAAGAATTACTCAATATACCTTCAAATACTTTTAATTCCATTCGCATCTTATATGCACATAAATATATGGACAAAAACGAATACCTCATAAAGGAAACCACGTAAATAAAATGAAAGAAATGTTTAATGAAACTGTTTCAAACAATTTTTTGGTTTTTATTCGCCAAATGTTTTTGCACCTTCAGTTTCTTATTTAAATATTTAATTTTAAAAACATCCGACACTTATAAAAAAATGATTTAATTTTGTCTTGTAAATTTATATGAAGACTTAACTCTAACAATTTCTTGATAGTTTTTTTAACTGCCCTTTAGTGCAAATTTTTTCAAGGCCTTGTAAAGTCTTCGCCTTGTTTAACTGGGAGGTAAGATCCACTATAGTGTCTTCCATTGTCTTAATTTTTTCATTAAGAAGGCATACATATCTCTGTTTTGAAACTACATTGTGTGGAATCATTGCTGAAGAAAAAAATTGAAAAAACGTGTTAGTAAACAAATTCATGTGCACATAAATACGTATGTATGTATGTATATCAGTGTAAATATATGCCCTGACGTGGTTATGTGAGCATAACTTTGTAAGAAACTATTTATTTCTTGCAGACTTACTCAGTTTACGTCTGCGCATCAACAGATGATATGGTCACTTCTGAACTTTCGAGTGCTTGAGGCATTTCAGCCACAGGAACCTCTCAGGGCATGGGAACTGCACCTTGGTATAAAAGCATGCGCTTAAACATATTTGCCCGCAATGGGCAATTAAAAAATGTATTGAATCGCGTTGAAATGATTTTCACAGACACGGGAAGAATCTTCTGATTGAACACCGCAGCTCATGGTGTAATAATAACGACGTGTTGTCAGTAACTTAACCTCACTTTTTCGGCAGGTCTATTCCGGTCACGCATTTTAAAGTACTAGAAAAGGTACTAATTATTTACTACTTTTAATCCGTTGGTGCATACTATTTCAAATTAAATGTAGAAAAATGTATAATTACAGGCTTATAAGCCTGAATATATGTTTGTATCGGCAGCTCCACACAGTTTGGACATATACTGTAACTTTAAAAAAGTAAAAGCCGTTAAATAAGGCAATTTCCTATAAGACTAAATGATATTCTAAATAGATTAAAACACATAAATATCGATAATATAAGCGAATTCCTAATTTAACCATGCAACCACTCTATTCTAGAGTATCGGTAGTTCATTTGGCTCAATATTATGATAATTCAGCAAAAGTTATTTAATATAAAAAATTGCCTTGCCATACGATTTTTGTGAAAGTTTTTCTCCATTGATAACCACGATATCTTTTATTTTTCTACTTTTTGAAGACAAAAATAATACAAATCCAGCAATTTTAAATATTAATATTGTTCTGAAAACACCAAGTTCTTTAAAAATCGCGATAAAACGAATTACTAAAATGGAGTATTTTAGATACTATTTCCCAACGAATAGTAGTATAAAAATTAAGATCGGCAGCACTGAAAATAAGCATGCCGATGTTGTCAAAATCACAACAAATACGTCGCTACTGACAACGCCTTGTTATTATTTCACCATGGCCAGCTCAAATACTAGGAGTGTTCGCTATGCAACTGCCAGTAAGAATTAGCCAGTAACAAAATTCAGAGAACAAGGTACCTTGCTCTCCCAAAGAGAGAAACTTACTAAGTTTTGCGCGAACATGAATTAGCAAACATTAGCAAGCTTCACTGCCAGCTGGCGTCCACGGTTGCATTTCGAGCATAATGATTTGTTTAAATTATTTCAGGTGGAAACCAAAACAGGACCTATACGTATATTTCTTCTTATTCTGACTTTCTTCAACATACGCTTCAATTTCATTGTGGAAGTTACTGTCGGATTTCCTATATCGACAGTGGTGTCGAGTGCGTTCCGATTACGAATACAGCTTTTTCAGCCGAGTACCTTTCAAATGTTTGGAATTAATTAAATGAATTGAATAAACGAATATTTACATACAATTCATTTCAAGTTTTTTTGTTCTCTTTTGACCTTTTTGTTGCTTCCCATTTAAAGATCCAAGGACTTGAATTCAATAAAACTTGACGCGTGTGGAAACAAAGAGAATGCGATAAAAATTGCTTTCTAGACTTGACGTGTATGAAAGGGGACAAATTTTGACGTTTGCTAGCATTTTGAAAATTTCTCTCGCCGTAATTTCATTTGTTGGTTTTTATTTTCACTCAAACCAAAGAATATAGGTTTATTCCTTATCTTTTTGGACTAAAATCTGAAAAGTGTCAAAATGCCAGAGCGTAAGCAAAATGCGCTCACTAAAAGAGAATAATAGGAAAAGTAAAGGAACGCAAAAAACCAAATTTTTAGTCCAAAGAATGGCAACAACAAAACTAACGTCAAATAAGAATGGAAATGTATGTACAAAACACATTCACACAAGCACAAGCACAATAAACACTTACTATATCAATTATTTTTTGCCTCCTTCCAATTTCAATTCACTTTTTTTACTTCTTAGATTATTCTAACTTTTTGCGTATTCTTTAATTTCCGTTAATTTAAATTCAGTTGAGTTTGACACTTTTCAGGATTTTGCCAGAAAAAATTCTTCTGACTAAATCTGACTACTTCGGACTGAAGTAGCAAGCAGGATTGTGGCACACGGTTGCATTTTTGTCAACATTAATTTGAATCAAGAAGTTCCTTAAATTTAAAAATTAGCAATCTTGTTGCCATTTACTAATAAAAGAAGTATGTAAATATTTGTTTATTCAATTACTTTAATTAATTCCAAACATTTGAGAGATACTCGGCTGAAAAAGCTGTATTCGTAATCGGAACGCAGTCGACACCACTGTCACAAATAAATAGGAAACCCGACAGTGACTTCCACAAATAAATTGAAGCGTATGTTGAAGAAAGTCAGAATAAGAGGAAATATACGTATATGTCCAATTTTGTTTTCCACCTGAAATAATTTAAAAAAATTATTACGTTCGAAATGCAACCGGGGACGCCAGTTGGTAGTGAAGCTTACAAATGTTTGCTAATTTCTATTCGCGCAAAACTTAGTAAGTTTCTCCATTTGAAAGAGTAAGATACCTTATTCTGTGAATTTTGTTACTGGCATTTGCATAGCGAGCAGAACTAATGTCGAAATTTTGTCGCGAGAAAGTTTTCATTCAAAAGTAATCAGCTGTGTCGCAAGGTGACAAATACAGTATATTTTGCTTTGCTGCCTCTATGCTTAAGTGCACATTTAAGATACCTACCCCAAAATGCGCATCAAAAGCATTATTTTTAACATTTATAAGGAAACTGCTCCGATAGATGCATTCAACATACCTGCACATTGGCGATACCTGCCTTAAAAATTGTGCGACTAGTATCAATTATCAATGAAAGAATTACGTTTACCTGCACTGGCCCTACAATTACCTAATTTTACAACCTTTTATTTATTTTGCTCATCTCGCAGAACAACGAAAATGGCTATCAATTTATGTA
>NW_023458556.1:111727981-111734723 GCF_013731165.1 Rhagoletis pomonella | reverse complement strand
TAGTTATATAGATAATTTGATAACATTCGGTAAAAATTTCGCTTGCAGTAATTTCTACATTGTAAGTGCTCCGCCAATATTTGGTTTCATAGGGATTCGGATACCTTCCTCATTGAAGTAGTAAAGAAAATTCGCTTAAGTGCCTTTTTCGGTTACGTGCACAAGTTTTTCGTGCAAAGAAGGATGTGCAGCTAAGCAAAATATACTGTACGACATTTGTAACAAGTTTGCGATGTTTCATGAATCTCACTAATGTTCCCTAAATTGGGTGTTTAAAGTGGCTGGCAACAATCTTGGTTATAGGGAATTTAGGGGAGGGGATTTTGCGATCAACATTTGCGTAGAATGCAAAACTGAAAAATGCAAACGCCTTTTTATGGTGAACAATTTGATATTTTATAAATTTTGATATATTTAGCCAATAATTTATTTTTCGTGCAACCCTGCGTGAGTTGAACGCAAAATCGCCTCATGTAAATTCCCTATTAATTTTGGTTTTCATTTGGGGTGTTCAGAGTTCGTTCCAAATTGTGTCTGAAAATGTAGACGTCTACATTTTGAGACACCTTTAGCATCAAACTGTGAGCACCCCTTTCTAGCAGTCGTCGCAAAATCGTCTCAAAACTTTGCTGGTGTTGCCACACATTTCTTCTTTGCGTGCATTTTTTATATGTCGCCTTTCGATTTTGTTTCTGAAAAGTTGTAGTTATTTAACTTATTTACCAATTCCTAATATCTGTTATTACTTTTTCTTGATTTGTTTCTTTTCATTAGAAATTGCGCTCAAATTAAATGCAAATACAGAAAACTTGCCCAATCAATAAAAAAAATGTGATTAGTATTGCCATAATGCAACCCTGCTGCGAGGTTGCAAAATGTAGACATGTAAAAAACATACCTTTGAGTGTGACAAAATGTAGACGGCGTCGTTTTCCAATTTTGTATGGGAAACAACAACACCACAGATTTTACGGTTAGAAAACGTCTTAAAATGTAGACGTCAACATTTTGAGACACTATTTGGAACGAACTGTGAACACCCCAATTATTTTCTTTGCAGAAAAAGTCCGAAGTAGTCAGATTTAGTCCAAGAAGCGTTCCTTAACTCGAAAATGACAGCAAAAGTGAGAGAGCAACACTCAGTGAGAGTGACCCTCTTCAGTCCGAAGTAATCATATTAGTCAGAAGAATTTTTGCTGGAAAAATCTTGAAAAGTGCCAAACTCAACTGAATTTAAATTAACGGAAATTAAAGAATACACAAAAAGCGAGAATAATTCAAAAAGTGAATTGAAAGTGGAAGGAGGAAAAAAATAATTGATATAGTAAGTGTTTATTGTCCTTGTGCTTGTGTGAATGTGTTTTGTACATACATTTCTATTCTTATTTGACGTTAGTTTTGTTGTTGCCATTATTTGGACTAAAAATTAGGTTTTTTGCGTTCCTTTACTTTTTCCTGTTATTCTCTTTTAGTGAACGCATTTTGCTTGCGCTCTTGCTTTTTGACTCTTTTCAGGTTTTAGTCCGAAAAGATAAGGAACATGATAAAAATATTTATAAGGTAAAATCGCAGAGCCAGCTTTAGAAAGTCCCCTTACAGATATGTCAAGTCTTGCTTTCAAGTCTGCTCGTTCGATGGCGAAGGATGTGGGAAGAGAGGGGAAGAGTACAGATACCTCCGTACCGTCAATTCGCTTCAAGTTTTCTTGTTCTCTTTTGATCTTTTTGTTGCTTCCCATTTAAAGATCCAAGGACTTGAATTCAATAAAACTTGACGCGTGTGGAAGCAAAGAGAAAACAAAAGAGAATGCGATAAAAATTGCTTTCTAGACTTGACGTGTCTGAAAGGGGACAAATTTTGACGTTTGCTAGCATTTTGAAAATTTCTCTCGCCGTCATTTAATTTGTTGGTTTTTATTTTCACTCAAACCCATGGTGGAATAATGACAAGGTGTTGTCAGTAGCGACGTGTTTGTTGTGATTTTGACGCGATCGGCATGCTTATTTTCAGTGCTGCCGATCTTAATTTTTATACTACTATTCGTTGGGAAATAGTATCTAAAATACTCCATTTTATTAATTCGTTTTATCTCAATTTTTAAGGAACTTGGTGTGTTCGGAACAATATTAATATTTAAAATTGCTGGATTTGTATAATTTTTGTCCTCAAAAAGTAGAAAAATAAAAGATATCGTGGTTATCAATGGAAAAAAACGTATGGAAAGGCGCTTTTTTATATTAAATAACTTTTGCTGCATTGTCATAATATTGAGCCAAATGAACTACTGATACATTAGAATAGAGTGGCTGCATGGTTAAATTAGGAATTCGCTTATATTATCGATATTTATGTATGTGTTTTAATCTATTTAGAAAATCATTTACAGTCTTATAGGAAATTGCCCTATTTTACAGCTTTTACTTCTTTAAAGTTACAATATATGTATGTGGAGCTGCCGATACAAACATATATTCAGGCTTATAAGCCTGTAATTATAAATTTTTCTACAGTTATTTTGAAATAGTATGCAACAACGAATTAAAGGTAGTAAATAATTAGAACCTTTTCTAGTACTTTAAAATGCGTGACCGGAATAGACCTGCCGAAAAAGTGAGGTTAAGTTACTGACAACACCTTGTTATTATTACACCATGACTCAAACCAAAGAATATAGGTTTATTCCTTATCTTTTTGGACTAAAATCTGAAAAGTGTCAAAATGCCAGAGCGTAAGCAAAATGCGCTCACTAAAAGAGAATAAGAATGGAATACATACACATTCACACAAGCACAAGCACAATAAACACTTACTATATCAATTATTTTTTGCCTCCTTCCAATTTCAATTCACTTTTTTTACTTTTTAGATTATTCTAACTTTTTGCGTATTCTTTAATTTCCGTTAATTTAAATTCAGTTGAGTTTGACACTTTTCAGGATTTTGCCAGAAAAAATTCTTCTGACTAAATCTGACTACTTCGGACTGAAGAGAGTCACTCTCACTGAGTGTTGCTCTCTCATTTTTGCTGTCATTTTCGAGTTAAGGAACGCTTTTTGGACTAAATCTGACTACTTTGGACTTTTTCTGACTATTTCTGGGAGATAAGGAACGCAACCAGTATAATAAAAACATAGTAAGGTAAAACCGTTCTCTCAATTCGTCGGCCATGTTTTTTTTTGAAGTTTGCCAACATTTTAAAATCATATAAAATTGAGAGCAAAAAAAGGGAATTGTTCAAAGTTGTTGTTTGAGATTGAAAATGAGAATGTGTGTGTGAGTTTGTGTGTAAAATTTTAAAATTAAATTGCTTGCAAACGTCAAGAATTTGAAAAATTCCACTCAGCGGTTCTACCTTCCTATTTTTTTATCATGGCAACCAGTATGTATACTGTCATCAAAACTCCGATGTTTCTAACTTGCTCGCTCTAACGCATAGAATTCTTATTAGAGTACGAATTCTTATCGGGTATGTAGCTCTATCAAAGGAACATTTTTTTGCCAGTTCGAACAAAAAATTTGTAAGTGTGTGGGTGAGATGACTAAAAAGTTGTGAATGTGTTTGAAAATCGTTCGAATTTCAGGGGAAAGTGGTGAGCCGTGGCTGGCAGGGATTTGGTTTTATGGACTTCTGCCCGCATGTTAAGGCGAAGATTTTGGCATGCATCTAAAGATATTTTACCTTAAAGGCACTGCACTTTTGCAAAGAACGATCTTGTGCTTATATTGGGTCAAGTGGTGTGGCAAAAAATGAGCCGAGCACACATAGGGGCACTTTGGCAAATCCGTTTCCATAACACCACAAACCTCGATCCATTTTTGTCTTTATACGGTAATTACGGGAACTTAAAAAATTTTATATTGCTTTGCTTGCAGAGGACAACGGAATTTACGCAGCCGTTAAAGCGGCAACTAATTTTTTGTTTCCAATTTTTTTAGTTTTTTCATGTTCTGAATAATTAAACATTTCAAATCATAAATTTTCATTTGTTTATTTTTAATTTCTTTGACATTAGAATTATTTCGAGAGAGTAAACTCAAAATGCTAGCAAACGTCAAAAAAACCCAATGGCAGACGAATTGAGCGAGCGGTTTTACCTAGGGACGTTCCGATACCATCAAAGTATCGATACCTACTCAAATGAGTTTACTCAAATCCCTATTTCGTTACTACTTATATGAGTGAACCGAATGTATCGATACCTACTTATATCGATAACTTTTCATCCTTTTATATGCAACAAAGCGAAAGTAATTTTCAGGCGTTATCTGTGACATACCTTTTGCGACACCTGAGTGGTAGATCGACCTATCTCGGCAGCCAGATTGAAAGCGCCCTATCTGAGAAAACTTTTTAAAAGCACCCTATTCCAGAATTTGATTGAAAATCGCCTTATATCAGAAAACTTCAAGGCCACCCTCTTTCAGAACTCGGTACAAAACCGCCATATCTCAGCTGTCGATTCAAAGCGTCCTATCTCAAATATTTTCAATATATTTTCAGTTGAGGTATCGATTTGTTTATTTGATCATTAGTAACATTAGAAGTAATAGGATTACTTAGACAAAAAATTAAACCTTTCAAAGGTTCCCACAAAACGTTACGGCTACAAGGCATTGCTTGAACTTTGTAAAAATATATCCCCTCTTTAGATTTTGGCGGTGCCATTGCTTAGATCAATTATTTTTCATAAAAGCGAAGCAATTATTTTCCATAGAAAATATATGACCGAAAGATATGGCACTTCCTCAAATCTATTCGATACAAGTACTTTTATTTCGATACTAAGTAGGTATCGATGAAACGATTCAAGTAAAAAAAGTAGTTGGTATTGAAACAAAAGTATCGAGTACATACTCGTATTTACTTATATCGGAACATCCCTAGTTTTACCCAAGGCATATTTAACAAGGTAGAAGTGACAACTAGCTCGAACACTCTTGTAGCTAGTTATAATGTCAAAAAACTGTAAACAAACAAATTAACCCTATGAGGTGCGAGTGCTATGCTTGCTACAAATTAGCATCAATTGAACCTCATCATGGTGAAATTATACCATGAGTAGTAATAAGAACGAGATGAAAGATTTGACGCTATCTTATTTGAAAATTTGACTTTAAAAATTTGTATAAGATAGCCGCATGACAGGAAAATAAAGCGAGAAAGCTTTTTTATTACTTCACTTGCTTATAATTTTACCATGGAAATGCATCAGCATAAATACATACATATGTATGTACGTATACTAATTTTGAGGATTACTCAAAAAGAATTCAAAGAATTTTAGCTGCATTCGCATCTTATATGCACATATATATGTGGACAGAAAAGAATACCTCATAAAGGAAACCACGACATTAAATGAAATAAATGTTTTATGAAACTGTTTTAAACATTTTTTTGTTTCTATTCACCCAATATTTTTACGCGTTTAGTTAAATATTTACTTCTAAAAAACATCCCCACCTATAAAAAACTATTTAATGTTTTCTACTACATACGTATGTATATCAGTATAAATCTAGGTCCTGATGCGGTTATGCGTGCATAATATTGTAAGAAAATTCTCTTACTCAATTCTGAAATTCCGTGGCTTCAGGCAACCAAGTCTTCTAACTTCGCATCTAAGCGCCTTAAAGTATCGCATCACTTTCCACACAATGCAACGCTCGTAGTTCCTGCTCCTTTTCATTTTTGTATATGTATGTATCTATAAATGCATGTGGTCGAAAAACAAATAAAAATCACACAATTCAAAACTATCTCAAAGCACAATTTAATGAAAATTAGAAAATGCCAACTTGAAAAGGGTTAAAAGTTATTCATCATTTGACATTACAGTCGGTGTTCAAAAGAGAGAAATGTTAAAATCACTTCTACCTTGTTTAATATGCCTTGGTTTTACCTTTAAATATTTTTATCATGGAATGAACCTAATTAGAGGTTAGATAATTATTGATAGCCGCGACACTCCCTTACAAAAGGTTGCATTTACGAAGGACAGAGAAATGGGAGCAATGAAATCCCTTGGTGCGAAAATTTTAGTAGAAAAGTACGCAAAGTAGCCACTAAGTAGTAGAGTCCGACCGATTAATCGGCATCGGAATCGGCTAGTATCGGCCAAATAATCGGCACCGGCATCGGCCGTTTTTGGCCGATTCTTTTTTACTTTTTCCGCAATTTTAACAAATCTTCATCAACATTTGAAATTGTTTAATCAGATATTTTAGAATTTTTTTGAGTGCGCAGTTTTTTAAATACAAAACTGCATACTCAGAATGTTTAAAGAAAAAGTTTGAAATTTTTACTAACATGGTTTTTTTAGATAACGAGCTACACTTTCATAAAAAAATAAGAAACATTAAATAAACGAAAGGGAAATAGCCAAATCATGCTAAAATATCGTAACTGTAAGTATTGTTACGATTATCCTTGAATTAATCGCTGAATTCCTAAATCCTTTGGGTTCTTTTCACTGGATTATTAAATTGTTTACGTCACAAAAATACTTTTATCATTAAAAATCTACGGTTACTGTTTATTAACAAATTGTATTCAATATAACACCTTTTAGTCAGCAGAAGCTGCATATTTGTACTACTATCAGCCTTGCCAGATGTACGGATTTTTCCGTACGGTACGGATTTGCAGGGGTGAAAATGGTTGTACGGATTCGACGTACGGATTTTTAGCTTTCCATCAAGATGTATGGATTTTTGTACAGATTTTCGCAGTCTTTTTTTT
>NW_023458556.1:111721400-111727971 GCF_013731165.1 Rhagoletis pomonella | reverse complement strand
TTTTTTAATGTAAATACTAAAGAATACGTAAAAATATAGATTTTTAATTTAAGTTATTCGTCATTTCCTGGAAATCTAGAATACCGACCGTTCAGCTATGCAAAAACGAAAAAGCAGGTCAATAGAACTTTTTTCGCTCATTTCAACCATGCCAAAATTATTTAGCGCAAGTAAAATATAAAGACGTTTTAGAAGGTTAAAGTTAATTTTTTAAATATTAACCCTAGAACACTGTGAGGCGGAACGAATTCGGTTTTCTCGCGATATTTCAGGAACGCTTTTTATGATCAAATTAAGCGTTTAGCGTTGTACGAGGTTGTTAGCAGACGCACATTGTACAGTGGCCTTGCGCGGCTGAGTTCCACGCCCTCTTAACTAGTAGTGGGTAACTCAGCACTGTGCTGAGTTACTGTGCTGACTCTTAGAACTGTGCCGCACGCTCAGACTCACCTCTGAAAAAATTTGTAACTCAGTAACTCAGTTTATGTGCTGACAATGTATAGCTCAGTATGCTAAAGAGCCGATATGGTAACTCAGTTGATGTGCTGACCACAGTATACCAGTAGAAAAGGTTTTTGTTGTTGTGGCTGTTAATTTGGTCCCCATAAAGGACTTGAGGGTTGCGAGCAACTGTTTTGTTCCGCATGCCGCAGAGAAATATTGTTATGCGCTTTATAAGTAAACATGAACGTAATAAAATGTTTTATACTTCAATACAACTAATTAGCGCTATTTTTGCAATTCGAAATGATCTTAAAAATATTTGTAGTGAAATATGTACTTTATGAGTTAAATGAAAACTATCTTATATATAAAAATATATTCCGATTTACTTCAAATAAATGATGTAAAATGTTTTATATATGGATCTAGTTTTAAAAATAATATTTAGTACTTTCATCTACATTGCTTTTATTGTAAGTTTTCTCGAGTAGTTGCAGTTTTCTGCAATTGTCTCTGGCCGACTATACATGCTAAAGCTAAATAATTTCACAATCTCTACCCTATTAAACGTTTATATTTTAATAAAATGTGATCAATTACTTAAGAATATATAATTTCCGATCAAACTATAACATTGAATGCTTGAGAAACAATTATTTAAATCAAATGATCAATAATGAACGCACTCGGAGCGAATTTTGGAACACTGAGCGAATTATGCATATTAACAGTAAATTATTTCTAACTTTCTAACCTATTAAACGTTTATATTTTCATAAAATGTGATCAATTACTTAAGAATATATAATTTCCGATCAAACTATAGTACTGAATGCTTGAGAGACAATTATTTAAATCAAATTATCAATAGTGAACGCACTCGGGCGAATTTTGGAACACGAAGCGAATTATGCATATTAACATTAAATAATTTCTAACTTTCTACCGTATTATAAGTTCATATTTCAATTTAATATGATTAATTACTGAATAATATATAAACTCCGATCAAACTTCACTACTGAATGCTTGACAAACAATATTTGAATCAAAAGCAAATAGTGAACGCACTCGGAGCGAATTTTGGAACACGATATAAAATATGCATGTTAAGACTAAGTAATTTCTCATAAGCTTATGTTTTAATATAATATAATTAATTACTGAAGAATATATTAACTCCGATCAAACTATAGTATTAATTGTTTGACAAACTATTTAAATCAAATGATCAACAGTGAGCGCGCTCGGTGCGAATTTTGGAACACTTCATAAAATATTTAGAGAGGAAGTACATTATTTGGTAGAGATCAAAATGTATTTAACAAAGTGTGATTGAATTTGACATTGCTCTCAGAAGAACCATCCTATAAAGTCAAATTGAAAAAAATTTGTATGAATTTTGAATCGTTTGTTTTTATTTTTTTACATAATAGTATCTTAAAAGAGAGCCGCACTGAGTTGTCAATAACACCTTGGGCCGTATGCATAAAAACTAAGCAATTGCTTTTTCTCAGATTTTCATACCTTTCACTTAAATTTATTTGAAAAAATTGAGTGAAAGGTCTGAAATTTTAAGAAAAAGCATTTGCTTAGGTTTTATGCATACGGCCCCTTGTTTAATACACCCATGATACAAATATTTAAAGGTAAAACCGCTTGCACAATTCGTCGGCCATCATTTACTTTTTGAAGTTTGTCTATTTTATAAAATTGAAATTTTGAGAGCAACTCAAATACTAAATAAAGGTAAAACAAAAAACAAATAGATGAAAATATTGAAATTTTCATTTATTTGAGACTGATAATGAGAATGTATTTGTGAGATTGGAAATTTGAAAACATTTTTGTAATGTTAGCAAACTTTAAAAATGTTCAGGCTGCCTTTCAACGGTTTTACCTTCAGATTTTTGTATCATGAATACACCTTAGTCGAGATATCACGAACAAGTTTCCCTTTATTTATTTTTACTTAAAATCCTTAGGGCCGGTTACTCAATATCTAGTTACACTAATCTGAGGTTAAACATCGTTATCGACTAGAGCTGCAAAAACATCGGAGCACTATCGATAGTATCGATGTTTAAATATTTTTTTGAAAACATCGATGTTTTTCTTACTATCGATGTTTTTAGAGGATATGCCATCATTGGAAAGTTTATCCGTTGCTGATTTGGGGCAGGCAAGAAGTATAAAAATTAAAGCTCGGAACACTTTGACGACTGCAACTTCACGACGTAACGACAGCGACATCATTTTGTCGACAAATGTCGCCTTGAAGCCAGCTTCTTAAACATTTTGAAGACCTCAGCGACATAGCAAGCAGCTAATTTTAAAGTATGACATTTTGGTATATTTATTTCACAAATTGTGTATTTTTATTTAAGTAAATAAGAAAAACATGAACAATCAAGAATATGTGATTAATTTTGCGACAATTTAATTTTGCAGCACTACATCTACTCATTGTCGCCGGCAAAATTAGAAATAGATTTAATTTGGCGACGTCGACAATTGCAGTCCTGCAGCCAAGATGTCGTGCTGTCGTCAAAATAATTGTGTCCGTAAGAACGTGTGTATTTAAAATTTGACAGATGCTGCTTGTCGCTTGCTGTCGTCAAAGTGTTCCGAGCTTAAAGCGTAATAAATTCATAACCTTTAGCAGTACGCAAAAGCGTACCAATAAGGGTTCAGGGAAGTTATGACCAGGACCAAAAAGTTTAAGCTTACCGCCTGCTGTTTTACTTTTTCCTTACGAAATAATGGAACGGGCATATATTTCTGTTGAAAACAAGGGTGCCTGTTACTCTTCACAAACAAACTTTAGCAAACCATAGTAGAAAGCGTAGCTAATTTCATAAGAACTTCGTACTGCTTAAGAAAATTTGGCTCTATAAATTTTTCTTGACCATTTCTTGGGCTTTTTTATTCGTCGAACTAAATAAATGTTTGAAAATAATCATGATATAAAAATTTGAAGGTAAAACCGCTGAGAGACAGCCTGGACATTTTTGAAGTTTGCTAGCATAACAAAAATGTTTTCAAATTTTCAATCTCACAAATACATTCTCACTTCCATTCTCAAATAAAAGAAAATTTGAATATATTCATATACTTGTTTTTTGTTTTACTTGAGTTGCTCTCAAAATTTCAATTTTATAAAGTGGACAAACTTAAAAAAATAAATGATGGCCGGCGAATTGAGCGAGCGGTTTTACCTTAAAATATTTGTATCATGGAAAATAATAACATATAAAAACAGGTCTAGTTTTTATTAACCCGTAACTTTAATTTCATTTCTGCTTGGATATAAAAATTTAATACCAATGGTTTGTCTCTATGGGAAGCATTGAATACCGAATAACGAATATTTAAAAAAATTAAGACCAACCAACGCAGATCTCCATTATTTGAGAATATTGAGCAAAACTAGTGTGTCCATTGTAATTTTTCAATCCTTGAAGTAAACTGAATAAAAAAACATTAAACTGTACCTAATTTTTTTTTGCGAGCATATTTACCCATGTTTTTGTGCTTATCTAAGCGCTTAAAACGGATTTTTTCTTGCTTATTTTCTTCAGCCCTGGTTATTACTAATAAATTGATTTTGTCAGTGCGATCTCTAATTGGGAAAATTAAGAATAAAAACCTGAAGTGTACCCTGGATTAATTCCTTTAATTTATTTAATAAGACATAATTTATAACACATATTAATTGTGTTGTTGCTTTATGAATACTTTTATATTATTTTAAATTAAATGTGACCTTAAATACAAGTCAAATTAAAATTTAAATTAATTATTGGATAATTTTAAAATAATAACTGTAATTTATTAGAAAATTACGTTTGTTAATTGATAAGGATTTCAGCTTGAAACAAAAAGTTAAAATTCCCAAGAAACCACGATAGTATCGATACTATCGATGTTTTAGTGGCAAAAACATCGAAAAATCGATAGTTTCAAATACCGATGTTTTTGCAGCACTATTATCGACGTCTTCGACTCCATGCATACAACAGGGATTCGGTAACGTCGATAACTATGTTTAACCTCCGATTAGTGTTAACCAGACATTGAGTAACCGGCCCTTAAATATGTATCTTGATTTTTTTCTGTAGAATAATATTAATTTTTTTTAACGATTTAAAAAAAGGGAAGACAGTCGGATCTACGTAACCAGAACGACCTGAATGCGCATTGAAGTCGGTTGTATTTTTTGCTTAAAATTATTTGTTATTATTGAGATACAGTTTCGCTACTATTTAGAGATTTCTCGACATACTTTTTCATATTACTGTTATTTATTATTTTTCTTATTAGTCATTTATATGTTTAGGACTTACTCTGGGTGCTTTAAGATTCATTTTGTAAATATGTATGTACATATAAAAAACAATTGCGATATTTTATTTTAAATTATGAATTTTATTCGTGCAATTTGTTATGTTTAATAGTTTTGAGAACATTTTTTGGTTCTGTTGATACTTTTATTGCATGCCTTAAACTTTTTTACTTTAAGTTATAATGTTGAAGATATGCCTTCTGCCTTTGTCCAGCACTTTAGCTAGCACTTTAGCATATGCGCGTAAGAGCATAGAGTAGGTATACGGCTGTGCTGCCGCGATTCTCCAACATCTTGTCAAAGGAGAAAACATATTGGTGGCGGAATCCATCGTAGTCCAATTTTTCTTAAAATCTACGAAAAAGCGATCACTGAATCTGAACTACTATGAACGTGTGTATTCAAAGCAAGCGCTGCGTTCGTAGCTATTCAAACTTAATAGCATTTTCGTAGATTTCACGAAAAATCGGACTACGATGGATTCTATGATAGCCTTGATTAGTTCGTGCGATTATGACTTATGGAAAGTTTATGGATGGGAACGGAACCTTAGTTGGGTTGCCGATGGACAGCACTTCTGAAATGAAAACGTTTTTTGTCAATGTTATTGTGGCTTGTTAACATTTTATTTTTAATATTTTTATTGAGCTTTGTACCACGATTGTTTATTAGGAAAAATTGAAAAAGCAACAAAGTCTAAGCGGTAGAAGTTATAGCACAATCGTGGTACAAAGCTCAATAAAAATATTAAAAATAAAATGTTAACAAGCCACAATAACATTGACAAACACATAGTTTAGGAAGAGCCTGCCTGAAACTATACAAAAAAGCAAATAAGCAAATGGATGTATAGAATTGACAACAACAACCACGCTGTCGAGTTTAAATAGCGGCAAATCAGCTGCACTTGATAGTAGTTGGTTGAATAAGGAAAATGAATTAGCAACAAGAGTTTACGGGATGTACATAGCTCAGTGGTTAACGCTTCTGACTTTGAACATCGAATTCGCAGGTTCGATTCCTGCTGAAGTCTAGAAAAAAGAAGTCTGATGAGGAGATGTGGTGATCTCCGAAATAGTGCTATAACTTCTACCGCTTAGACTTTGTTGCTTTTTCAATTTTTCCTAATAAACAATCGTGGTACAAAGCTCAATAAAAATATTAAAAACGTTTTTTATTATGTATTTACGCAGGTGGCGTCGCACGAAGATGGAGCGCACCAGCGTAAAGTTAATGTAACGAAAATAGGAGCAAATAAAAGACACAGTGGTTTTAGTGCAATGAAATTAAAAAGCGTTTTATTTGTAAATATCTATGAGTCTGAATAGTGTGGCACACAAGAGTTGGCTTACCGAACGTGGTGTGATGGCTGACGTGATCTCCTTGCTGTCTTCTAAGAAGTGAAAAAGTGCCAACAAACGAAAGGGGATGTAGCCCACCGCACAGTAACTTTCGTTAAGTTTCCCCTCCAATAAGTTACCGTACAGTGGGGCTTGTTGTTAGCGGCTGGAAAGATAGCCGTAACTTATGTATGTGTTTGTGTGCTCTTACATCAAGTGACAAAACGCGGATTAGGGTGGTGCAATATATTTAGGTCGCGGACCTAAACATACCGGCCCCTTGCGGTAAGCAAGCTATGAAAAAGAAAAGGAGTCACGTCTCAACCGTCACACGCACGTGAGGAAAGTCTTAAGGACTAACTATAATATGCAGCGCGGATTTTGTAACGTCGATAACGTGGTTTGAAATTTCAATGCACTTTTTTTATTAAAATTTTTAGGT
>NW_023458556.1:111717287-111721300 GCF_013731165.1 Rhagoletis pomonella | reverse complement strand
AGGCCGAACCCAGCTCTCCCTTTTCCATTTAATGAAATTTATTCTGTCAGTACGGCACTTATAAAATAAATCTCCATAACAAATTTAAAATACTTATTATGTATTAAGAAGTTTTTAGTATGTATGGGAGGCGACATGCCTCATTTTTTAATAACTCACATTTTTTCCGTGAGCAATTGTTACATTTTGTATACACAACTCCATACCAAGTTCCAGTATTCTTCCACAAACACTTTCAGGGATATGTGGCAAGAAAAAGTAAATTTGTACTGGAAGTGCCACGCCTCTTTTTCTTATAACCCTAATCTTCTTCCATGAATTTAGAATTGATTTTACATACCCCAGTACCAAGTCCCAGTACTCTACCATGAACACCTCTAGAGATAAGCAGTATAAAACAGTAAATTTGTACGTGAGGAACCATGTCCCCTTTTCGAATAACGCAAATTTTTCTCCATGAGTATGGAATTAATTTTGTATACACATCTCGGTGCCAAGTTCCAGCCCTCTGCAATAAACACCTCCAGAGATATGCAACATAGAAAAATCAATTTGCATGGGAGTTGCCACACCACCTTTTCCAATAACTCTAATTTTTCTCTATGAGTATGGTATTAGTTTCACAAACATCTTACTTCTCACTAATATTATAAATGTGAAAGTTTGTATGTTTGGATGTTTAGAAAATCATCACGCGGAAACGACTGAACGGATTTGCATGAAATTTTGTACGAAGATAGCTTATGGGCCAGATTGGTTAATAGGCTTTTTTTTAAGAGTGTCCACCTGTTAAAAAAGTTTAATTTATTTAATATGCGGGAACGACTGAATGGGTTTGCATGAAAATATGCACTCAGATAGCTTATGACCTAGATTGGAAAATAGGCTACTCTTCTTAAGAGTTGCCACCTGTAAAAAAATTTTCATTAAATTAATACGCGGAAACGACTGAATGGATTTGCATGAAATTTTGCAAGCAGATAGCTTATGACTAAAGTGGAAAATAGGCTAATTTTTTGGAAGAGTTGCCACCTGTTAAAAAAGTTTAATTAAGTTAATACGCGGAAACGACTAAACGGATTTGCATGAAATTTTGCACACAAATAGCTTATGACCTAGGTTAGAAAGTAGGCTACTTTTTTTAAGAGTTGCCACCTGTTAGAAATGTTTAGTTTAATTAATACGCGGAAATGAGTGAACTGATTTGCATGGAAGTTAAAAAAGTTTAATTAAATTAATACGCGGAAAAGTCTGAACGGATTTGCATGAAATTTTGCAATCAGATAGCTTATGACCTACAGTCGAAAATAGGCAAATTTTTTGGAAGAGTTGCCACCTGTTAAAAAAGTTTTTAATTAAATTAATACGCGGAAACGACTGAACAGATTTGCATGACATTTCGCACAGAGATAGCTTATGACCTATGTTGGAAAATAGGCTACTATTTTAAAAGTTATCACGTATTAGGAAAGTTTAATTAAATTAATACGCGTAAATTACTGAACTGATTTGCATGAAAGTTTGCACACAGACAGCTTATGACCTAGACTGGAAAATAGGCTACTTTTTTAAGAATTGCCACCTGTTTGAAAATGAAATTTTGCTCAAAGATGGTTTATGACCTGGATTGAAAAATAGGCTACTTCCTTAACCGGTTTTCCGATCAGAACGAAATTTAGTACACTTACTACAGATTTCGGAAGGATGGTCTTAGACTGAAAGTAAGTCCGATAACTCAAGGCCGATAATTCAAAACCGAAAATAGCCAACAAACATGTTAAAAACTGAAATAAGTACAGCAAACAGAATTACCTTTACTACTAAGGTTGCAGACAGAGTGGAAGCGAAGCCGAAGATGAAGATGAAGACGGATCCGAAGACGAATTGTTTGCGTTGCGGCCCAGCTGGCGAGTGTACAAAGTGGAAGATGAATGATATGAAGATTTCTTTCAAAATAAAACCTTTTTTTTTAGACAAAATCAAAAGAAAATAAAGAAAAAAACAGCAATTCATGAAATAATTTGTATAGGACAACTTTTGGAGAATTTCGCCACTTGTATTATGTGTTACGGCAAGACGGACAGACATTTTTCGAATATACAAGAATGCCAAATAATACGTTTGATTACATTTTGCCAAAAATTTAGCCAATTTCTTGAAAAACGCGTTTTTTCACAATTGCAAACAGTTAAATAAACTGTAAACAACTCATCACAGCAAGCGATTCGTCTTTGAAAACAGTACCGCACAGTTTCAAGCTGACTGCTTGCGCAACGTCTTCATCTTCATCTTCGTCTTCGTTTGCACTGTGATCACCTTCACATGTTTACTACTGCACTGTTTTTCGTCTTCGGCTTCGCTTCCACTCTGTCTGCAACCTAACGTTCGCCTGTCAGGCGTCAAGAGTAAGGGTGGGTAACTCTGTAAATTTTGGTGTGCTGACTCAGTAACTCCAACTCACTTTAATGAGTCAGCATGAGTCAGTAGTGAGCTGGCACAAGTGTGCTATCGCACAATTGGTATGTACATCGAAATTATTTATGATGTTAGTAATCGAAATCGATTTAGAAAAAGTTATCCTTAGCTTCTGTTCGTAGCTGGCCGGCAAAATTTTAGAAAGCTGATTTCAACTGGTGAGTTCATTTGCAAAATAATTCCCTACTTAGTTTTGCTTGAGAGTTGTCACATAAGAATCTGCTAAATGGGCTATGCATGTAAGCGGTTACCCAACGCATAACACTTACATGTAGAATTCTGTTTGGTTTTGATTTTTACGTAAAAATGGTATAGCAGTGCAAGTATGCATAACTGGGCTATTCGCCTAGCTTCTTTTTAAATTTAGTAGTGGTATATTCAATTGATGGTTAGTCTAGTGATGAAATCTATTATGGTACTTTTTGGAAGATCGTATTGTATGAATGTGTGAGCTCATCAATCGAGTTACCACATCGACACAGTTCTAAACAATGCAATCCGCACCGAGCTATGCAGTGTCAGCACATCAACTGAGTTACCATATCGGCTCTTTAGCAGACTGAGCTATACATTGTCAGCACATAAACTGAGTTACTGAGTTACAAATTTTTTCAGAAGTGAGTCTGAGCGTGCGGCACAGTTCTAAGTTACCCACTACTAGTCAAGAGGGCGTGGAACTCAGCCGCGCAAGGCCACTGTACAATGTGCGTCTGCTAACAACCTCGTACAACGCTAAACGCTTAATTTGATCATAAAAAGCGTTCCTGAAATATCGGAGAAAACCGAATTCGTTCCGCCTCACAGTGTTCTAGGGTTAATATTTAAAAATTTCACTTTAACCTTCTAAAACGTCTTTATATTTTACTTGCGCTAAATAATTTTGGCATGGTTGAAATGAGCGAAAAAAGTTCTATTGACCTGCTTTTTCGTTTTTGCATAGCTGAACGGTCGGTATTCTAGATTTGTTCCAATGACGAATAAGTTAAATTAAAAATCTATATTTTTACGTATTCTTTAGTATTTACATTAAAAAACCAAATATATTGCTAATTCACATAATTGCAATAAGCATAATTTATACTTTGCGCACTTTTTTAGTACCTTTCTACTACCGTTATCGCAAAAGGGCGATCACATTCTTCCCTTTTCTCCTACTTCCAAAATACAAATCTAGATAAAGGACTGTCAGATTTGAGCTGTCACAAACTACATAACCTTGTGTTATTGAATCATGGTTAAGAAGGAAGGCTGACTTCCAAAATGAAATGTGTGTAATGTATGTATACTGTTTGACTGCGGTGTGCGTACAACGTAGCTATGCTCATGATGCAATAATACAAGGTGGTATCAGTTGTGACAACTCGATTTGACACTGCCTTAGCTCAGTAGAATAAGAAGAAAAACTGGAAGAAATGAATCCCTATTTGGGGGAAAAATATAAAATTTCATATTTGCTTCTAAACAAAATTTGCTTTTTTTATAGTATACTAGCTTATACCCGCGGGTTTCACCCCGCGCTTTTATACAAATATGAAAAA
>NW_023458556.1:111714452-111717187 GCF_013731165.1 Rhagoletis pomonella | reverse complement strand
CATATTTGTATAAAAGCGCGGGGTGAAACCCGCGGGTATAAGCTAGTATACTATAAAAAAAGCAAATTTTGTTTAGAAGCAAATATGAAATTTTATATTTTTCCCCCAAATAGGGATTCATTTCTTCCAGTTTTTCTTCTTATTCTACTGAGCTAAGGCAGTGTCAAATCGAGTTGTCACAACTGATACCACCTTGTATTATTGCATCATGAGCATAGCTACGTTGTACGCACACCGCAGTCAAACAGTATACATACATTACACACATTTCATTTTGGAAGTCAGCCTTCCTTCTTAACCATGATTCAATAACACAAGGTTATGTAATTTGTGACAGCTCAAATCTGACAGTCCTTTATCTAGATTTGTATTTTGGAAGTAGGATAACGGTGCGGAAGTGCGATAACGGTAGTAGAAAGGTACTAAAAAAGTGCGCAAAGTATAAATTATGCTTATTGCAATTATGTGAATTAGCAATATATTTGGTTTTTTAATGTAAATACTAAAGAATACGTAAAAATATAGATTTTTAATTTAAGTTATTCGTCATTTCCTGGAAATCTAGAATACCGACCGTTCAGCTATGCAAAAACGAAAAAGCAGGTCAATAGAACTTTTTTCGCTCATTTCAACCATGCCAAAATTATTTAGCGCAAGTAAAATATAAAGACGTTTTAGAAGGTTAAAGTTAAATTTTTAAATATTAACCCTAGAACACTGTGAGGCGGAACGAATTCAGTTTTCTCGCGATATTTCAGGAACGCTTTTATGATCAAATTAAGCGTTTAGCGTTGTACGAGGTTGTTAGCAGACGCACATTGTACAGTGGCCTTGCGCGGCTGAGTTCCACGCCCTCTTGACTAGTAGTGGGTAACTTAGAACTGTGCCGCACGCTCAGACTCACTTCTGAAAAAATTTGTAACTCAGTAACTCAGTTTATGTGCTGACAATGTATAGCTCAGTCTGCTAAAGAGCCGATATGGTAACTCAGTTGATGTGCTGACACTGCATAGCTCGGTGCGGCTTGCATTGTTTAGAACTGTGTCGATGTGGTAACTCGATTGATGAGCTCACACATTCATACAATACGATCTTCCAAAAAGTACCATAATAGATTTCATCACTAGACTAACCATCAATTGAATATACGACTACTAAATTTAAAAAGAAGCAAGGCGAATAGCCCAGTTATGCATACTTGCACTGCTATACCATTTTTACGTAAAAATCAAAACCAAACAGAATTCTACATGTAAGTGCTATGCGTTGGGTAACCGCTTACATGCATAGCCCATTTAGCAGATTCTTATGTGACAACTCTCAAGCAAAACTAAGTAGGGAATTATTTTGCAAATGAACTCACCAGTTGAAATCAGCTTTCTAAAATTTTGCCGGCCAGCTACGAACAGAAGCTAAGGATAACTTTTTCTAAATCGATTTCGATTACTAACATCATCAATAATTTCGATGTACATACCAATTGTGCGATAGCACACTTGTGCCAGCTCACTACCGACTCATGCTGACTCATTAAAGTGAGTTGGAGTTACTGAGTCAGCACACCAAAATTTACAGAGTTACCCACCCTTACTCTTGACGCCTGACAGGCGAACGTTAGGTTGCAGACAGAGTGGAAGCGAAGCCGAAGATGAAGACGAAGCCGAAGACGAAAAACAGTGCAGTAGTAAACATGTGAAGGTGATCACAGTGCAAACGAAGACGAAGATGAAGATGAAGACGTTGCGCAAGCAGTCAGCTTGAAACTGTGCGGTACTGTTTTCAAAGACGAATCGCTTGCTGTGATGAGTTGTTTACAGTTTATTTAACTGTTTGCAATTGTGAAAAAACGCGTTTTTCAAGAAATTGGCTAAATTTTTGGCAAAATGTAATCAAACGTATTATTTGGCATTCTTGTATATTCGAAAAATGTCTGTCCGTCTTGCCGTAACACATAATACAAGTGGCGAAATTCTCCAAAAGTTGTCCTATACAAATTATTTCATGAATTGCTGTTTTTTTCTTTATTTTCTTTTGATTTTGTCTAAAAAAAAAAGGTTTTATTTAGAAAGAAATCTTCATATCATTCATCTTCCACTTTGTACACTCGCCAGCTTGGCCGCAACGCAAACAATTCGTCTTCGGATCCGTCTTCATCTTCATCTTCGGCTTCGCTTCCACTCTGTCTGCAACCTTAGTAGTAAAGGTAATTCTGTTTGCTGTACTTATTTCAGTTTTTAACAGGTTTGTTGGCTATTTTCGGTTTTGAATTATCGGCCTTGAGTTATCGGACTTACTTTCAGTCTAAGACCATCCTTCCGAAATCTGTAGTAAGTGTACTAAATTTCGTTCTGATCGGAAAACCGGTTAAGGAAGTAGCCTATTTTTCAATCCAGGTCATAAACCATCTTTGAGCAAAATTTCATTTTCAAACAGGTGGCAATTCTTAAAAAAGTAGCCTATTTTCCAGTCTAGGTCATAAGCTGTCTGTACGCAAACTTTCATGCAAATCAGTTCAGTCATATACGCGTATTAATTTAATTAAACTTTCCTAATACGTGATAACTTTTAAAATAGTAGCCTATTTTCCAACATAGGTCATAAGCTATCTCTGTGCGAAATGTCATGCAAATCTGTTCAGTCGTTTCCGCGTATTAATTTAATTAAAAACTTTTTTAACAGGTGGCAACTCTTCCAAAAAATTAGCCTATTTTCGACTGTAGGTCATAAGCTATCTG
>NW_023458556.1:111713726-111714352 GCF_013731165.1 Rhagoletis pomonella | reverse complement strand
CCAATCTAGGTCATAAGCTATCTGTGTGAAAACTTCCATGCAAATCAGTTCACTCATTTCCGCGTATTAATTAAACTAAACATTTCTAACAGGTGGCAACTCTTAAAAAACGTAGCCTGCTTTCTAACCTAGGTCATAAGCTATTTGTGTGCAAAATTTCATGCAAATCCGTTTAGTCGTTTCCGAGTATTAACTTAATTAAACTTTTTTAACAGGTGGCAACTCTTCCAAAAAATTAGCCTATTTTCCACTTTAGGTCATAAGCTATCTGATTGCAAAATTTCATGCAAATCCATTCAGTCGTTTCCGCGTATTAATTTAATGAAACTTTTTTTTACAGGTGGCAACTCTTAAGAAGAGTAGCCTATTTTCCAATCTAGGTCATAAGCTATCTGTGTGCAAATTTTCATGCAAATCCATTCAGTCGTTCCCGCATATTAAATAAATTAAACTTTTTTAACAGGTGGACACTCTTAAAAAAAAGCCTATTAACCAATCTGGCCCATAAGCTATCTTCGTACAAAATTTCATGCAAATCCGTTCAGTCGTTTCCGCGTGATGATTTTCTAAACATCCAAACATACAAACTTTCACATTTATAATATTAGTGAGAAGTAAGATGTTTG
>NW_023458556.1:111713538-111713626 GCF_013731165.1 Rhagoletis pomonella | reverse complement strand
AGGACTGGAACTTGGCACCGAGATGTATATACAAAATTAATTCCATGAGTATGGAATTAATTTTGTATATACATCTCGGTGCCAAGTT
>NW_023458556.1:111709234-111713438 GCF_013731165.1 Rhagoletis pomonella | reverse complement strand
TTTTTTATTTTTTAAATTCATAAAAAATCCAAAACGGAAAAAAGGCAAGTCGTATTACTTTCACGTAAAGTCACATAACCTTTAAGCAAAATGAGACATAGGTCATGAAAATCGATGGACGCGTTTCGCTTTTATTCACAACTAGCAGACCCGGCGAACTTCGTCCCGCCCAAAATTTTTATATATTTTATTGAAACTTTTTGGTCCAACATTTTCACCAACAATTCAAATTTTTTCCTCTTCACTCCCTGGCGGCAATAATGACCCGGTTCTATAGTGAATGTCCTTGAAGCTTTACAGTATAGTAGGTGGCAATTTCATAATGGGTGCGAATCATTGTTCTACAGAAATGCAATATACATATACTTATTTTAGACGAAATACCTTAAAGGTTTGAACGCATAATAATATTGGAAAATCACATCCATTGGTCCAATTGCAGGAGCGTTCGATATACTCAATGGTGCAACAGGTCGATTTAATCTGACCTTCACGGCCCCTTTTCTCACTTGGCTATTTTTAGTAATAGCTCGACTTCAGCACCACTTGGCACACGTTTTTGCAATAGTATTGCATACATATTTAAAACATTAGCCAAATCGGATCATAAATAAGATTTTTAGTAATAACTCAACTACAGCGCCAACTGTCGTGAAACTAAACCATCCAGAGACCCACTCAAATACACAAAAAGTTTCGTTAAAATCCGTACAACCATTTAGGAGGATTTCACTCACAAACACACCTACAGAATAATAAAAAAATTCATTCAAAGATAGCTAAAGGTCGGTACGTTTGTAGGCCTCACACCCCTTTTCAAATAACCCAAATTTTCTCCATGAGTATGGGCTTGATTTCAACTATATACATATCTCCATACGAAGTTCCAGTACTACTATATACATATCTCCATACGAAGTTCCAGTACTGTACCATGAATACTTTCAGAGATATGCAGTATAAAAATTCCATTTATATGGGAGGTGCCACGCCCCCCTTTCCAACAGCTGCCCTCTTTCTTCATGAGTATGCGATTGATTTCATATGTCTCCATACCAAGTTCCGGAACTCTACCATGAACACTTCCAAAGATAGGCAGTATGAAAAATTTGGTTTATATGGAAGATGCCACGCCCCCTTTTCCAATAGTTCCAATTTTTCTTCAAGAGTATGCGATTTATTTCGTACATCTCCATACAAAGCTCTAGAACTCTACCAAAAAATTTCCAGAGATAAGCAGTATGAAAAATTCGGTTTGTATGGGAGATGTCACACCCCTTTTTACAATAGCTTAAATCTTTCTCCAAGGGTATGCGATTGATTTCGTATATCTCCATACCAATTTCCAAAACTCTACCATGCACTCTTTCAGAGATATGTAGCATGAGAAATTCGGTTTGTATGGGAAGTGCCACGCACCCTTTACATATAGATTTTTTTCAGCCTAAAACCATACTTGGGACACGTGCGGCAGGTGGCAGTTAAAAAAAAATCGGTTCAGCCGCTCTCGAGTCTTGCGAAAACTAACAAACGGCTTTCTAAATATATATTAGTTGAGATATATTATATATTATAATTATATTTTGACAGTATCCGTTGTTTCAGATTGGCGCAAAAAAATCTTGCCTAGTGACGAATTCGCCCCTTGATATGGTCGTTACTTAAAGCTGTTTATATTCGAAATTGCATGAAAATTGGAAAACAGAAATATATAAGCTTATCCAGGCAAAAAGCTACCTACGTACCGAATTTTAAGCAAATCGGACCATAAATACGATTTCTTCGAACAGATCGGTCCCTGGTCCACTTCTCGGACAAAATGGATCATATATGCTAATATATGCTAAAAAGCTACCTACGTACCGAATTTTAAGCAAATCGGACCGTAAATACGGTTTTTTCGAATAGATCAGTCCCTGGTCCACTTCTCGGAAAAGATGGACCATATATCCTAATATATGCTAAAAAACTACTTACGTACCGAATTTTAAGCAAATCGGACCATAAATGCGATTTTTTGGAATAGATCGGTCCCTGGTCCACTTCTCGGAAAAATTGATCACATATGCTAATACATGCTAAAAAGCTACCTGCGCACAGTGCTTCCCTTCCATATAAAATGTGGGCAAAAATAGAATTATGGACGGATTTAAATAAAAATTTGCTTCATAGTAAAATTAAGGACGCTAAATTCAAAAATGTAATTTGTTTTTGGATAGCTTTTCTCCTTCCACTGCAAATGCAGTTTTAAGTTGAAAATTTGGGTTATTGTGGCTTTTACATAGGTATGTACATAAAGTTCGTTATATTTTCAAAAGTGAGGTGTCAAATGACAGGGGTTGGCCTGTGGATGTGCAATAAAGGTTTTTATTTTTGAAAAGGGTTGCCACCTGTTACAAATTTTATTAAAATTATTTAATAAGCCAAATGAATTAGATATTACAATAAACTACACGTAGAAGGGTTGCCACATGTTTAAAAAATCAAATTCACTTTAACTAAGGGAATAAGGTAACTGAAATATGTATAACAATATGAGTATCAGAGAAATGAAAAATTTTGACATATTTAGAGAGAAATAAGTGAAGAGTAAAAACATTCCTGAGTTAATTTAAGAGTCGAGTAATTTAAAAGAAATGTAATCAGAAGAAATCACTGATTGACAATGTATGTATTTGTAATAAAATAACAAATACGATGGCGTAATCCTATGGTTTGACGTAATTATTATTTTAATTTAACTAATTTCGACTTTACAAACAGGGTGCAACCCTATTCGTAATATTTTTAAGCTAAAACTTTTTAAAACCTCTTTCGTCTGACTCCCTTAAGGTGATAAATATCTATTTAAATAACCTAATTCCTTTACTTCAAGTTGAATTTAATTTTTTAAACAGGTGGCAACTCGTTGCATGTAGTTAATACACATTTGGATTGATACCCCTCTCCTAACAATTCATTTAACTTATACAAAAAGTTGAATCAAATTTTTTAACAATCTAATTTTTGAACAGGTAGCAACTCTTTAAAAGGAAATAAACCTTCTATTGTCCACAGGTCAAGATTTTTAATCTGACACTTCATTTTTGAAAATGGAACGAATCGTGCAGATCTCAAGGCACTGACAAAACTTAAAAAATAATTTTATGCATTAGCGAAAAACGCATTACTTCAGAAAGTGCAAAAAATGAGCAGGTTTTTATTTTTCCTTTTGGAAGCTATAAGCCCGCACTATTTAATAAAATAATAAAAAATAACCTATTTTTACATATATTTTTTATTCTTTCAATTAAAATTCAGCACTTTTTGAAATTTGTAATTCTCTACTATCTATATGGAAACAAGAAGCGTGAAACCAACATTTTATTTCAAAGAATATATTTTTGACATTTTTTTCTGTGAAGAGCTTACGCATGGCTATGCTCTTATTAAAATTCTTTGTATAAAATTTGTCGAATTTAGTGGCTTCCTGGCGGCATATAATTGATTTTTTAGGGAAATGTCGGTTTAATTCTTTTTAGTGGATAAATTGTCTTTACAAAAATACCAAACAAGTTCACATTGCAGATAACGAATTTTTAGGTTTTTGCCCACTTAGGCGGCACTGTGCTGCGCACCGAATTTTAAGCAAACCGGACCGTAAATTCGATTTTTTCGAATAGATCGGTCCCTGGACCACTTCCCGGAAAAAATGGGTCATATATGCTAATATATGCTAAAAAGCTACTTACGTACTAAATTTTAAGCACATCGGACTATAATAAGATTTTTTCGAATAGACCGGTCCCTGGTCCACCTACCCGAAAAAAAGTCTAAAACACGGTGGTTACCGAAAGCTATTTGTATACAAAATTTCATGAAAATCGGACCAGCCGTTCGCGAGATTACCTGTTACAAAAAAAGGGACTTCTCTTTATATAATTAGTATAGATTAGTATAGATATAGATTAAGTGAAGGTATCTCATTTTGACAAGAGTATTGATTTTATGTTTCATGAGATACCTTCACTTAATTGTGAATAAAAGCGAAACGCGTCCATCGATTTTCATGATCTATGTCTCATTTTGCTTGAAGGTTATGTGACTTTGCGGGAAAATAATACGAATTGCTTTTTTTTCCGTTTTGGATTTTTTATGAATTTAAAAAATAAAAAAATTTAATATTTTAGGCAAAAAATATTTTTTTTCTTCATACATTTATTTT
>NW_023458556.1:111706585-111709134 GCF_013731165.1 Rhagoletis pomonella | reverse complement strand
GAGTATTCATCTGTGACGCGAACGTGAGATTTGCCAGGTACGGTTTCAAGTTTCCTTTCAGAATCCCCACTAATTCTTTTTCAGGAATTTTCTTTCGCAGGCGAAACGTGAGATCATGGACTTCTCCGTAAAATTCGTCAAACCCCTCTTGCGGTAGCTGCTTCCGTTCCATGATCTGTCTGATTATCTCGTAATCGGACTCCGCGGTTTTAAAATGGGCGAGCAGCTCAGCTTTTAGCTCGAAGAATCCGAAATCCGGATCATCGGCGTGATCTTCGAGCACTTGCCAATACCACTTCAACGCGGAGCCCGTTACGAGACAATGGAAGTCAGTGAGGAGCTGATAATAAGAGATCTCGTGCTGCGCTCTCATCTTCTCGATTCTGAACAGGAAACTCTCAACCGTAATCCCCTTCCCCGTCCCGTCGAATTTTATGTGCCACTTGTCTAAATCGACTTTCTTCCACTTTGGTGGCCCTTGTGCACTCTGGTCAACCCGTGCGGCATCCTCATTAGCTCTTCGATGAGCGTTTTCGTTACCTCTGTTTTCTGGCGTAGATGCTACTGCGGAGCGATGGCCCAGTGCTTGAGCGGACGTCTCTATATCAGCGACCCTGTTGCTGAGGTCCGACATGTTAGTCCTCATGTTCCGAACCTCGTTCATACACTGCGCCATCATGTCGTGTTGTTGCGCCATCATCGCCATCATGCGGCTCAGTTGCTCGACACTGGTCGCAGTTGAGGTCGGTTCACTCCCTGGAGCCTTCGGACGTTCAGCATCAGAGTCTCTTGACTGTGCACTCGAACCTGGCCCATCGCTTCCAGCAGCACCTTGCAGGTCAGATTCAGACATCTCGAATAGCTGGTCTAATTTCCTAGAAAAACTATCAATATAGTCGGTTCCGTTGGACTGTAGCTCCTGCTCGTTCGATTCACTCGGCTGGCGTGTAGCTTCTCTTTCCAGGGTACTAAAAATACGGGCTGAGCACCTGTTAAAAAGGTCTGTTGGGACGAAATCCACCGGATAAGGTATACCAGTATCTATTTGGGTAAACAATGACCCGACCACTTGATTTTCTAACGCCCTTGCAGCGCTACGTGTAACCCTGCGGTTCGACTCTAGCAGACCTAATCCTCCTGTGACAACTCTATCCTGGCCCTCACGTTCTCCCATTCACTCACACCTACTCACTCAGATCCAAATTAGAGCCGGTTCGACGACGATTTGTAACACACGGTCTAACAATGAAAAGTATCTCGTATCGCACTTCAAAGTACAAAAACAACTTTCAAAGAAAATCAAACCTTGAAACTAAGCAAATATTCACAAAATAAAAAAAAATTAATTATTCAAGTGGAGGATTCTGAAAATTCAAAAGTTTAAAAAGATGAAGAAAAAAAATTCAAAGAATTCACAAATTTTCCTCGAAGGTAACTTCTAAGGCAAAAAAAAAAAACGAAAACTCGCAAAACTCGAAACAAATCTAACTTAAACAGGATCGTTTAAGAAAGTTCCAGACAAAAATCAAAAATTCAGTAATTCTAAAAAGGAATACGTATGTTTGTATATAGGCTAGAAGTAGGGTAATTCACTAGTAAGCTAATTCATTTGTTACTATAAAAATGTAGAGTTGGAAGATATGTAGTGTAAAATAAATTATATATATATATATCGATAAGCCCTTGTGTATACAAACTATCTAAGAAAAAAAAACCAAAATTAAGGAAGTTCAAAAGGGTGATTTCTTCTGTTAGGTAAATTCAAAAATGTTTTATTGATTTTGATTTTTTTTTTTTTTTTTTTTTTTTTTATAGATATGTATTTACATTTAGGTACGTGTATGAATTGTATGAATAAGTTTATAAGTGTTCTTTATTTTATTATTATTTTTTTTTTCTTTTTGTTTGGTTTTCCTTCTAGTGATTTTGGTGTGAAGTGGTGATACATTTGGCAAGGTCATTATGTGAGTGTTATGTTAGTATGTCTTCGGTCCGGCGTCCAAGTCAACTAAAACCCCACTTTTGCACAGAAAAGTGCGGCACATCTACGTTCAGGATACTTGTCCCAAGCGTGGTTGCCACACTAAGCCCTACCCCTTGTGTCACCCCGCGTTAAGCCTCACGCTTATATAGTGCTCGACTGCATACGCGGTAGCTTAACCGGATGCCTACACAATCGTCTCTAAACGTCTCCCAGTTGTACCATTTCCGCTCTTGGATACCACTCATACCCGTATTAAACTAGTAAGAGGAACTCCAAAAGAAGAAAGGGTACCCCACCCGCGTTTTGTCAATCAGGCACTTATCACTCTTGTCGAAACAAAATGATGCTGCCGTCGAGACCCTAATCAGTCCAAAGCGTTAAATATAAAGAGTAAGCCAGAAAAAAAGAAAAGGAAGACACAAAAAAAGATAAAAAGTAGAAGAAAGCTGGAAAGGAGATTAGTTATTGAACAAAATTATGAGAAAATAAAAGTTATTGGGCTATTACGTTGGGCGCCATTGTTACGTGGATGCATGTTCGATGAAGGCGGGGTGGCGCATCGGCA
>NW_023458556.1:111685318-111706485 GCF_013731165.1 Rhagoletis pomonella | reverse complement strand
TTTTTTAGAGTATTCTATATGAGTACTAGTATCGATTCTTTTCTAAAAAGTTCTATCACTAACCTTGGTAAGCTTAAAATTTGTGAGCTATTTATCCAGTGATGTCCACCAGACTGTGCTCCTCTATATTGCGTTGCCAGTTCAGTTTCCTATCTAACATGACGCCCAAGTATTTCACATTAGAGAGCGACTGCGCTACGCCGTTTAAAGTAGGAAGTTGAAATATGGTGATTTTTGTTTTCCGTCTAAAGAGAACCGTGACCGTTTTAGCCGGGTGACCGTGACCAGGTTTCCACGACACTCAAGGCGTTCTGAAACAGTTATCCCAGGATTCGTGAGTGTTTACAGATGCTTAGGGCAATATCATCGGCATATGCAATAGCATTGCAGCCAGTACAATGTAAGCGCATGGCTAGGGTGTTTGCCGTAATATCCCTTTCCGGTAAAATTCATCCCTGATGAATATAAAAATTTTTCCTCTGAATTACAAGGTTCATAGAGCCTCATAATACCAAAAGTAAAGAAAAAAAGTACTCAAAAGTTGTTTTGGGTAGCTAAATATTAAGGCTACCTCAAATTTGTGCAATATATGCAAAAGATATGCACAAGATAAGAAAGAGCATATAAACACCTTTAAGTATATTATTTAAAATAAAAAAATCTTTGGTAATATAACTAAATACTAAAATATGATTTTTTATGTTAAAAGAAAAAACTTCTGCAGGCGAACATTTGGAAGAAATAATCGCGATATTTTTTTTTTAATTTTAATTTTATATTAAAATATCAATATAGTTGTTTTATTTCGCTGTTAGCAGTTGTCTAACTATATAAAATTATATATCCAATGAAAAGTATTATTATACTCTTCTATTTAGTAAATATATCGTTTAATATATGGTAGTTACTTGCGTATTTTTTAATAAAAACATACGTATTTTATCTACATATTTTGACAGATATTGTATTGAAAATTATGTCAAACTGCAAATAACTTGGGTGTCGACTTAATTTGGACTACAAATATACCCCATTAAAACCACTTAAATGAATTTTTCTGTAAAAAAATCTATTTACCTAAAGAAACCAAAAATCAGCTCTTCACACACCGTGAATAACCCTATTGCGTCGTTGCATAAGGTTGGTAGTACTGATAAATTTGGTTGCAGGCGAAGCATAATCTGCCTTAAGTTAAGTAAAGTTGTGTTACGTTTAAGAAGTTGTGCGAAGTTATGCGAAGTATGCATAATCAGACCTTTAGATGCCTAATAACGCAAGAGTGATAGAATGCAAATGACGCCATAAAAGTGAGGTAATGAATAAAAGTGAGAGAATGGGGGAGCAAAGAATAAGTTCTAAAGAATCAGAGGAAACGCGAAAATGTGATGCGAAATAATGATTTAAATGCAAATAGAATTGTACTCATTATTTAACCTTTTAAATTTGAACGTATATTCGGTGCAAGCACACAATTTTAGGTACATCGGGAATGTAGCAAAATAACTTGTCGGGACATTTTGTCTTATTTCGTTTCTAGTGTGGGAAGCTTCTCCAATAGCACTCTTTCTTTGCAGGTGGGCATAAATATTGGTTGAAATATAGTTTTTGCTTGAACTGCTCGAAGAAATTTCCTTTAAGACTATTATTAATAGCAAAGAGTGTGTGATAAGGGTCCAAAAGTATATATGGTACCGAAGACAGAGAGTATAACCACCCACTATCAAAAACTTATACATATAAAAATACATATTTACTTTTTAGATTAATTTATCTACATTTAAATTATATTTTTTCGGCAAATAGGTACAATTAGAAAATTTCGTTTTCATCCCTAGTGTGAAAATATATTTTATGACATCAGCGACTAGGAGAATGCTGCCAAATCGACGAAGAAATGGTTAGCGGGCTGCAAATAGCGCCACCTTTATTTCTAAATCGTATAATAACGAACCTGCGAAATGCGCCACCTTGTCATATCGCACACCGTCTTCAAAAGAGTCACAACTCAAAATAATACGTTCGTCAGAAAATGCGAAAAACTATTTCGCAGCACATGCCAATCATATGGGCAACAGAGATTTTACCTTAGGTTTTTTCAACAAATTATGACAAAAATTTGATGCAGTTTTTTCTTAAAGATAAATAAAATCTCTAGGTACGTTTTTGGCGCATAATTTCAAAAATTATAAATTCTGAGTTCTGTCACTTTAGAAGTTCGTGTGCGAAATATTGCATCCTCTTTTTCGTGATTCTTCGATTGCTTCGATTGCACAGTACATCGTCAAAGAATACAAAGTAACAGGCGTTTTGGAAAACGCTCTACATTAAAAGGGAGATCTGAATTGACGGAAGCGTTTTCGAGTGTTGGAATGAATATATGTTGACTAAAATTTATTAAATATCAGTGGCCTGCGCGGTACGAGCACGTTATTAACTAACACTTCTGACGATTACCATGATGTGAAAGTAGCATAGTTACTCAGCATGACCGCATCGTCGCATCGTGTGATTACTAACAGCATCGTCGATTTGTAATAGCATAACAGTGTTATAACCAGGGTTAATGATTAAAAATATAAATTTGAATTTTGCCTTTTTTGACTTTATTGCCTTTTTCTGCCTTTTCTGCATGTTTTGCTTTTAAATAATTATCTCCTCATTTTCATACTTTTATGTTTTACAACACTGCAATTCGTTTCTTCAGCTGATTGCTTGTTTTTCTTCACTAACGTAGTGACGACATGTTGAATTCATAGTATCAGGTTGACTGAGCTCTGCCCGGAGTGCATATACTTTTTAAAGTTTGTTACGCAAGCCTATTGGGTCGATAGCCATTGTCAACCACTATCGCGCCACAAATATACATATGTTGGTACCACAAGCGTGTGTCTCAACATGTTGCGCAGCATGTGTGGAAAGGCGCATTTGTATTAAAGTCTAGATGTGTGTGTGTGTCTATGCATCTGTGTGTTAACGCATGAGTGTGAAAGTAGTGAAAGTGGCCACACTTTTTAAACCTATCTGACAGGCGAAGGTGCGTAACTCTGCTAACCCTGCGGTTCGATAAGGCAGTTGTGAGAATGAGTGTGAGATACTTTCGATGAAGACCGTTCGGTTATGCAGAAATTGCGTTTTGTGCCTGTCCGTCCGCTATATAAGACCCCGATGAAACGCAACGGACAGTTACGGAGTTGCAGTGTTCTAGTAAGAAAGTTTCTACAGTGCAGTGGGTGAAAGTGCGCGCGTTCAAACCGTTAAAGTGTTAATAAAAAAGGGGTGTTACAAAAAAAAACCCCCAAAGAAGATACCACGAAAAGTGGGTTTGCAAGAGGTACCGCCAGCTAAGACGGATTCCAAGCTACACCAGTTTCCCATCCAACCGCCGAAGGTCGAGGTCGCCAGTAAGAATTATATAAAGGAACCTCGCCCCCGGGTTTGGGGCAAAGGCGTATAAGTACACGCGATTGACCACTGCACACAAGGGGCAACACCTTGAACCAGCGTTTATATTAAAGACCTGCGAGGAATATCAGCAACATCAGAAATATCAGCAACACCAGGAATATCCCTAACACCGGAAACATTAGCAGCCCAGCAACATCTACTGGATCAGCTGTCGCCAGTATGTATGTATGTATGTGAGCCAGAATTAGGTCAACGTTCGGTATACTCCAGCTGGACAAGTACATAGAGAAGCACAGTTGAGCGACGTGCCTAAATAGTTGCTCATACATGTGTACATAGATACCTAAATGAACTGAGGTATACTCCAGTGAGAGGGATCTCAGCGTTGGAAGCAAAGAAGACAACTGATTGGAAAGCGCTGTCATTAACGAGGGAGAACACCGGAGAAGGGCAGCAAAAAGGAGCGACGACTAGAGCAACGAGCGAGACTCGACGTCAACGGCTTGACGCCGCCGCCTAAAACCAGTGCCGTCAGCACATACATGCAGCGGGGGGGGCTTCTACCCACGTGCTTCTTTTTATGTATTGGGATTTCTTTAAGTTATAGTAATAGATATACATAATTGCGTAGGTTTAGTAATACTTATTTGAATTATTGAAGTTAAATTACCTTTATTTGGTTTTTCGCCCTTTCCATTTTGTTTTTTTTGTTTGTTTGTATTTCTATTCGTTGAATCCGGTTTTTTTTTTTTGGTTGGGTAATAATAAATTGGCACCGGAGTTCGCCAATCGTTGAAATCAATTTGGAGTCATTACGCGCACATATCTGATTTCTTTCGGATTTTATTTCTTTTTGTTGATCCGAACGCGCTCGGGTACCTTTAAATGTTCCACAATAATTTTTGTTCATATTATTATTAATATTATACTTTCATTAATTTTATGGTTTTGCACAATATCGATTCAGTTTTTTTGCTGCTCGACACTTCTTTTTGATTTTTACGCGCACATTTTGGTTGTCATTCATTCGCATTTGGATGGCCATAGTAAATTAGACCCGCTCGATGCCCTCCAACACGAGCGAGTGACCGATCTATCAAAGAAAATAAAAGTAAATTACTCTGTACCTCTAGGGCAGGCAGGCTCACATATATGTATGTACACTCTCTTTTCCCACACAGGCTCGCAACGGCATGCTGGTACCAACATCGCTGGAGTGACCAGGTGAGTGAAGTTATTTGAATTATTTGAGTGTAAACTATACGGGTGTATGATCCATTGAGCACTTTCGTTTGTTGGTTTTCGGTTGTACAATCAACGTAAATACATATGTATATATGTACATTTGGATTTACACAGAGTTATGCACATAGTTAAATCCGTGCGCAATTAAGAATAATAAAAGATACTATTGGCACGGTGGATCATAAAACCTACTTATACTGCATATGCCCATTTGGTTGTTTCTAGTTATAAGTTTAGAAAGAATTCTTCAAATTTTTTTTGTTGTGCTTGAATCTTATTTGGATTTCGTTTTCTTTTTTTTGCGGCTGAAGTTTCATTATAATATATATATATATAATTATTATTTTTTTGATTGATTTTAAACTCGAATAAAAATTTAGTGAATTGAACGTATTCTTATAGGGCTTAGATTCCTTCTTACTAAGTACATTTCCCTTAGCGTAAATTAAGTTACATTTCACTATTGTATTAGGTATAAGTCCATGGTGGTGAAATAAAACATCGATTAGAAATGAACAATACATATTTCGTTCGTTGAGAAGTAGGGAATCTAGATATGGAGTGCTAGAACCGTTATTATTTTGGTGTGGGTGATACACTTGGGCTGGAGAGGGGACATGTGGGTGTAGACGCCTGACCGGACCGGTAGTGGACAAATGGACCGATGAACAGACAGACGTATGTCAGGATTAGGGGGTGTTGCTCAACGGTGGGAGTCACAGCAACATCCATGGCTTCGTGTAGGACTCACGAAGGAGGGGAGGGACGACTCAAACTGACAGGACGGGCCTTTCTACATTGTATTTCCTCTCTTCTTTTCCAGCCGTACTTTTTCACTGCACTTAGCATAACTAGGCATGACTAGAAACTTTTTTTGTTGATGTGGGTGTAGGTAAGGTGGGTGGTAACGACCCACCCATCCGACGAGCTAGGTAGGGCACGCCACCATGCCGATGCGCCACCCCGCCTTCATCGAACATGCATCCACGTAACAAGTTTTCAAGATTTGGATAGCTTTAAAAAACTATTTTGGAAAAAAAAAATTGGATTTCGATATCTATTAAATAAATTTCTTACCCCAAAATTTAGGTGGCAGCCCTATTTCGAAATACGCTCGAATGAATGGTACATTTCTCGAGCCTATATGTACTGTGTATAAGAAAATGCTGATTGAAATTAACAAAATAAAAATGTGTATTACATTGAAGAGGGGCAACCCTGATGGAAAATATTTTCTGGCCAAAGTTTTAAACAACACCTCATTTGAATAGTACTATTTTATCTTTTTTTCTAAACAAAAAATTAAATTAAAATGCAATTAAAAATAGGTGGCAACCCTATTAAAAACATTTGTAATTAGGGATCTTTAAAATACCTTCCATTTGATACCCATATTATGATGTATTAATTAATTTGTATCTAATTTCGAATAGGTGGCAACCTTATACAAGTCTTCTCGGAGATAGTGCCTGTTCGGTTAACCTTAAATACAAAATATTATCTGCATACAAAATTCCATCAGAATCGTTGAAGCCTTTTTGTAATAGTAATATTTTACCTTTTTCTAAACGCTTACTTTAGCCTTTAGCGTTAGAGGATAAGATGACGGTGCCACAACTTCAACGGGGGGAGGGGAATATACTTCAGACTCATTGTTATTAGAAGCAGAAGCAGAAGTTCTTTTGAGGATGATGACTCCGATGTCTGTGGAGAAGCGAGGTCAATTAAATCATTCGGAAGATTGTTCTGACGTGGAACGATTATCCTTTCATTAGTTTTTTTTTCGCGGGCAGGGGGTCGAAAATGCCTATTGCATCGTCAAAGCTGTCGTCACAACAATGGTATGTCCGCAGACTAAAACACGTCCCCCGAATTGGAACCGTCGCCCACCCTGGGACCACTAATCGCATTGCTTGAGGGTGGCGTTCCATATTTCTCATTAACTAAAGTTCCCTCGGTGCACCTGCGTCCAGGTCCCGCTTCTTGACTCTAAGTAAGTATTCTGCATATTTAGCTATGTTCTTCCAGTTAGTTACGCTATGTAGCATGGCTTGGATGACGTTATCTGGATTAATTGGTCCTACAAGGTCTTGCAGATTATTGCGCTCGGTTTCCCATCTTTTGCATCTGAAAAAAGTGTGCTCGGCATCGTCTTCTTCTGTGTCGCTGTATATGCATGACGGCTCTTCGGCTTTTCCCATTCTTTACAGGTATTTGCGAAAGTAACCATGCCCACACAGCATTTGTGTGACGTGATAGTTTATTTCGCCATGTTCTCTTTGGGTCCACAGTTTTAGGTCTTTTATTAGCCTAGCCGTCCATCTGCCGCGGCTTTCGTTTTGAAACCTATCTTGCTATAGTCTTAGTGTCTCGTCTCTTACTCTTTCCCTTTCGTTGGCACTTGGATTCGTTTGCGCCTTAAACTCCCATATTTTCTTTTTCTTTCATTAGTTGGAGTATGAAGACGCTTGCGTTTTAACATACGAATATCCTTCATAGACTCTACGGTATCTAAGCATTTATAAGATTTAAACACCTTTTCATAATGCTAAAATTTTTTGGTCAGTAACGACAACTCTCTTCCTAACTCAGAAAAACCATTTCTGGTTTGCCTAAACAACTTAAAGAGATCAACTTCAGTTGACCTGCAGTGCAAGACCAGCGAAGACCTTTTCCATCACCAATAGCGTCTAAAATTCTTCCTGTCAAACCAGCACATTTTAGATGGCAAAATCATCACAGAGCCAGCACGATAAGTAGCGTTCAGATTCGCTTTTAACTTGGCAATTATCAAGATCATAATTCATAGTGAAAAATTAATATCAACTGTGGTAATAAAAAGCAAAAAATAAACAAATTATAATCACAATATATGTAGCGAACAGTTTGAGTATCACTGTATTATGATACTTAATAAACGCAACGCAAACAGCTGTGACAAGAATTACTAAAAAAAGTAAACAAAAAGAGCAAAAAAATGTGCAAAAATAAAAACGATTTCAGTTAACTAAAAAGGAATTACAACAACAATGATAACAATAAATGACTCGGCAAGATTAGATGTATGCTAGGGAAATTTAGTTAAATTTAATATAAAACACAAAACTTTCACTTAGCTCCAATTATTTTCAAACTAAGATGCTCGTAGGCACTTTTTATCACAACTTTAACTTAGAATTCGCACAATAAACTTTGCAAAGAGAAAGACAAATCAGAGCACAATATAAATAATGGACACGAAAAATTTTGGCCAGCCGAAAATCATTATAACAACATATTGCACAACCTAAGAAAAAAGGAACAGTCCAGCGCCTTCGTCTGGGTCTGCGGCTGTATCGGAGAATATGTGGTATGGTTAAGAGCATATCCAAGTCAAAAACGAAAGCACACACTAAGAAAAAAAAAATCGATAACAAAGGCGATAATAATATCGATAGCAAAATCGATAATAACATTGATAAAAAAATCGATGAAAATATCGATATCCAAATCGATAGCAAAATCGATAAAAATATCGATAACAAAATCGATAACTTAATCGATTACAAAATCTGTCAAAAAATCGACTACAAAATCGATTACAAAATCGGTAACAAAGTCGATTACAAAATCGATTACAAAGTCGATAACAAAATCGATAATAAAACCGATAAAAATATCGGTAACAAAAGCGATAATAATATCGATAGCAAAATCGATTAAAAATATCGGTAACAGAACCGATAAAAATTTTGGTGACAAAATCGTCAAAATATCGACAACAAAATCGATAGCAAATAATATAATCGATAAAAATATCGATAACATCGATAAAAATATCGATAACAAGATCGATAACAAAACTGATAAAAATATCGACAACAAAATCGACAAAAATATCGATAATAAATCGATAACAACGATGATAACAAAATCGATTACAAAATCGATAACAAAATCAATCAAAACATCGATAACAAAACCGACAAAATATCGATTATTATATCGATAAGTCCCGAGAATTCCGAAAATCTCCAAAATCCCGAAATAGTTCCGAGATTGTGTCTTTGTGCCTCTATCTATATCCTCTTCTCTACAACTACCTTTATTTTAATCTTTCTTCCTCTATCTTCATCTATAATTTTATCGGTATGCTCATCCTCACCTTTTTCCTTATATTTATCTTTGTTTTTATTTTTATATTTATATATTTATATATTCTTTATATACATATTCCCCTTCACCTTTGCCCTTATATAAGTAAAGTGTTTAAATTTATCTTGGTCTTCATTTTTGCCTTTATCTTTACGCAACTTTGTTTTTGTTTTTATATTTACCTTTGCCTTTATCCTTTTCTTTATCTATGTAAGTATTCACCTTTACTTTTATTCTTAGATTGGTCTTTTTCTAAGTGTTGTTTCACTTCAAAAAGTTTTCACGTATTATGCATACATGTGTTCATACATATATGTATGTACATATATAATATGGATATACATACATAGATTACTAAAAATAGAAACAGATCCACATTAACTGCAATCAACATATGTATGTGCATACGCTGTGATTAGGTTATAAATATTGCTCCATTGTTTATTAAAAGCCGAAATATGTACTTACGCACACATCCATACTTTTTGTCTCCTTCCCTCACTTCCAACGCATGCACGTGTTTGCAAAATGATGACGAAGTGATTTTGTATGGAAAATCATTTATGCCCATATATTTGAATAAAATAAACATGTATAGAAGATATCAACCAATACTTGCCATATACCAAACGAAAGGAAAACTCATGATTTTTGATTAAAGAAAACAAAAGCAAAATCATTCGAGCTGTTTTCGAGCATTTTGGTGATGAAAAAAATGTGCAAATTTTTTCAACAATTTTTTGCCTTAAAATGCTCAATTTTTGTTGAATTTATATAAAATTTGTACACGATAATATTTCTACTGCTGCAAAGAACCTATATCCCGAAAATGAAAGTTATATCCGCCAACCATAAGTTGCTAGAGCACTTTAAAGGCTCAAAATTGACCCCAAAATAAGGCATTGTTTACCGTTGTTTTTACGACAGAAACCAAATTGGTTACTTGCATAAATATATCTGTCGACAGGTTTGGAATTTTTTCTTTGCAACGGCATACTTCTCCTGGAAATCGCTTCAATAGTTCTCGTGCAATAAGCGCTTTCGTGATGCTCTAAAAATTACAACTACAACATTTCAGCATAGCCTCCATATCGTAAGGTAAGACGTATTCTACGTCAAAAAAGATTTCTCTTTTATCATCTTCTTTATTAACCTTGCTGCATTAGACAAAAATCTTTTTTTAATTATCTTCATTATAAACAAAATGGCGCCATTTACGCTTGAGCTCTCTAATTAAGCTATGGACACCCGTTTTTGTGACAGTATGCGCTGCTCTCTGCCAATTAATTTTGAAATAATTTTAGAGGTCTTCTTTAGTTTTTAACTATTTTCGTTCAATAATTTTCAGCGGGTCGCCATTGTGAACAGTTTTATGGGTTGTGGTCCTTTTGAACAATATCTACCCCTATCTGACGTATCATTTCATGGCAAGAGGGCAGTAATGGCTCAATGCTAAATCGGGTCAGAACAGAACTGAGCCTTTATGTTGCTTTATGAACGACAGCAAATGTTATTGCAAACACTTCTTCATATAAATCTCTTGATTTTTAGAGCCCGTGATAATAATTTTTTTGATTTTCGTGCCACACTGGCAGATGGCTTACCACACCAAGTATATATTAGGCCAGAAAATAACAAAAAACAAGGAGCTTGGTCAACCTTTTCAGCTTGAAGGCATCTGGGACTCCATTTGTCTTCGTTGAATTATAAAGCTCGGCGCCCCGAATCTACTTAAAGGCTGCTTCGGCGTATGTTTCCCACACATACTTTTTCTTGCTTTTTGCGCAAAATTTTCTCTCCAAGCTCACACTTCGCCGAACACATTTCGAAGAATCCGTAGAAGTTGCAAAAAGAAGATACGCGAAATTGATACCGACAATACACCCTACGAATACTTACTTTATATTTACAGTTATTTTTACGCAAGTGATGAGTAAACATAATCGCCTAGCTTTTTTGGTGTCCATTCTTTAAGTTGAACCTCACAGCTTAACGTTAGCTTAATATATTCATTGGACAATAGCAGTGCCACCAATGTTCGGACTGTAACTCGATTCTGGGGAATATCAATCCAAAAGTCGGGTTGAAAACCAAAATTAAGTAGTAGATTATACCTTCTTATTTTGGCTTTCGTTGAATAACAAATTTTAAAATTTCGCATGAAAAAGTAATTAAGAAATGTCGGGCTGCATATTAACGTCAATTTTATCAATAAACGAAAATACCAAATCGTTTTGGTTTCTCACATAGGTAATATTAACATTGTGTGTTTAGCAAAAAAATTTCAGTTTGTTAATTAAACGGTGCAAAAAAAATCATGAAATACACCCTGTTTAGGCGCGTCTCTAACACCAGGCCCCTAAATACGTGCTGTGTATTGCTGCATGTGCAAAAATTTCCTTTATGCAATTTATGAAATTTTTGCACATGCACTTCTCAACTGCCATGTAATTGAACTTTCTTAAGTTTTAATTAGATGGCGCTTCAAAGTATGCTCGGCGTAGTCTGATGCATCCGCAGCATTTTGCGGACTCTGCGTGGCTTACAATCATGCGGAGCTGGTAAACGAACCCACCATTTTTGAACCAATAAATATTTTTTTTTGTATAAATACATACATGCAAACATACTGGTCTCACCTCTCACTGAGTTATTCACATCCGAAACAAAACCTAGTGTAGGTTGTAGTACAACTTGAAAGTAGGTTCCGTATAGTTTCTGAACCCTCCATTTTGTATGCCGTTATACCGTACGTTATTTTCGTACTTGATGCATTTATCTATTAATAGCTTGACTATTTTCCATCCAATTCTAAAAATCGAACAAGTTTTGAAAAGAGGATTTATGTGCTTCTAAAACGATGTATAACAATATATTGTTAGACTTAGCTTTTTGGGAGTTTTTATCGGTTAAATTTTAATGAGCCCCTATTTTTCTAAATTTTTTTAACTTTGATCATCTCTGATATCAAAAATTTCTATGAAACTCGCAAAATATGTGGTATTTATATAAAATAATATTTATTTTCAAATAAAGTGATACCTCATCCAGCGCAATTGCATAAAAATTGTCGAAGTTAAGCAATTGTGTGTATGTACCGGACGTGCAGATTTTTTGAGCTAAAGAGTTCATCTATATTTACTCAAAATTGATATATACGGTAGCTCTTAAGCAAAAAACTTATTTTTTATATAATTAAAAAAAAATGAGCGTGGCACCGCCCACCTATATCATATATGCGTATCTCAAAAACTACTTGACCGATCTCGACCAAATTTGAAAATTGGAATTTTTTTGAAATCAGACAAAAAAATACGTGCGCCGCCCACATAACGGTAATTTCAGAAAACTCAAGGCTAGCTATATTTCAGGGGGAGTAATGTGATTCCATATAGAATACGAATCCCTTTCGATGTAATGCGTTTTACCTATGGTCTTATTTCCACCTGTGAGATCTCTGCCAAGCGTGCGTAATATTCTTCTATGATCCTGCAACTTCAGCATTAGTCCGGTGTACCACGTAAGCCAATAAAAGTCCTTATACGGAAAGTCAAGCGCACAGATGAGCGTTTTCAATTATAGGAATGCCAAGAATCCTCGCTGCCCCACAGGATGAAAAGTTTTGCGGACATTGGCTAAATGAGTCGTGTGATCTCATGAATATCGTTCAAATCAATCCATTGATATACCCGTCGTGTTCCTTCTTGGACAGATGTGGTCGAATCTTTCCTTTCTAATTCCCCACTTTTACAATTCGTCTTAATAATTATGAATTGGTTTCTTTGAGTCTTACTGCTGTAATAACGGCCACATCGATCAACTTCGTAAATCGTAGGTAGACGCAAGATCACGCTTACACAGTCCCTGCAGGGAAAGCTACCAGTTGTGAATCAGAATGCTACCAGTTTGCGTTTCAGCCCAACTAGTTCACATTGTATCCTTTTTCAATGTTAGCGACTGGTATTTTTAACATGGCGGTGTCATAGGAGATGTCAAATGTCCGCTCCTGCATCAGCACGCTACCAGTAGAAATACGGGTAGCATCATACCAGTTGACGGGATAGACTGCCTATTCATCCCCCGTGAAAAGCATAAGTATGTCATTTTGCTCGCGGCGCTGCAACAGTGGCAATGGTCGACAGAGTAAAGCTTTGGCACGCCAAATCAAGAGATCCAAGTTCGAATCTCAGTGGGCGAATCTTTTTTTTATTTGTTTATTTTGTTATTTATATCTCCTGTGTAATTTTTAAATTTATTGTTAAAAAGAACAAAACATTATTTATTTTCATTTTTTTATGGTATTTGAGTATTTAGGTTTTTTACAAATCAAATTAAACTTATGTAGAATTTTTATTTTATATTTAAATTGAAATAATTATTTAAATTAATTTACTTACTTTACCTTAACAACCTCCACGCGCACTCGAACCTGAGATCTCAGAACCAGAATCGGTAGTCTTCACTCGACGCCACAGCCGACATTTGTGATGAAAGCAATTAACCACGTTTTAGTTTTCGTTATGCCTATTCAAAGACAGATGTCGCTGATCGCACAAGTTGTTCGAAATCGCCGAAATGGTAGGCCGTCGCTTTAGCACATACTGGTTAATGAACTAGTATTTATACTGGCTGGTTTGGCATTTCACTGCGGAGAACTGGTATAATTATAGTCCATGACGAACTGGTATGACTCTCCCATTTAATACCAGTTTTCGAACTAGAATTTCTACCAACTAGTTTACTTTTTTCTGCGCGGAACTGGTATAATTATGGTTCATAACGAACTGGTATGACTTTTATCCTTAAGTAATAGTTCATGAACTGGAATTTGTGCATACTGGTTTAGCTTTTCACTGCAGGGAGTGTTACGGTCTTTATATGCATACTTAAACGCATCCTTGATTTTGCCATCTGAAAAGTAAATTCGTCTAAGGTAAACCAACCCCGTGGGAATTTCTATATATTTCGAGTGCAGCGTCATCCATTGGGTCCCTTTTCTGCAAAACCTTTGCTTGTCATGAAATGAATACGAATTATGAATTTCAATAAGATTTTATAAAAAATACGGATTTTCTAAATACCCAAACTCCAGCGGATTCATTTTAGCAAAGGAATTTTTCATCATACAGGTAGTCACGCTGCGAATTTGAACGAAATCTGCTAATAAATACGACCTTTATAAGTAACTCTACTCCAGCGCCACCAGCGTGTTTTCTAGTAGCCTATAATAGGACCTCCGACAATTTGACTGGGCTCTATTGAGTAGTTTTTGAGTTTAGTCCGAAAAACGGAAATTACTATCATTTTCTGTATGTAATCTTCCTTATCCAGAGTTTCGCCCGAAAAAAAATTCACGCGAAAATTTTTATTCCCCCCATAGTAAGTACATGGAAACCAAAAGCGCAAAGAGAACCGGTTCAGGGATGATGAAACTCATGATCAGACTGAATATGTTTCGAATGAAAAAAAAAACATCATGAAAGTAATAAACGTTTCGAATGTGTATTAACAAAATAAGTTCCAAAATACGGCCTAGCGGGTCCGTTTTTCGCAAGTCCTTTTTTCATCATGCTTACGAAATCGGTTCATAAATACAACTTTTATAAATAGCTCGCCTTCCCGCGCCACCTAGCGGCTCCGTTTTTGGAAAACATATTTTCCATTATGCTGAAACTATACCTTTTGAATTTGAAAGAAATCGGTTCATAAATAAGACTTTTATAAATAACTCGACTCTCCCGCCACTTAGCGGGTATATTCGACCCCAGCGCCACCTACCGAGATTTCTGGTAGCCTATAATAGAACCATGTATGCAAGGTATCTGGGCCGTAGCCAGGATTTTTTTTCGGGAGGGGGCTTCTGGCAAAATTTTTTTTAGTTTCACTTTTATTTCAACATATTTTGATTAAAAGAAAAATACTGATAAAAATACAATTTTTCATAAAAACAAGGTTGAAATCTTGAAATTCTTGCCCGTAGTTTGTTTGTAAGTCAAATATGAGTGGCATTGTGCTACTATGGTAGCACGGCCGAGTAATCATATCCAAATTATGTACAGTAGTCGAAAAAATTATATCCGCACCACATTTTAACAAGTTTTAAAATATTATTTTTGTTGTTATTTAATTTCGGTTAGTTTTTTAGCGCCGTTATAGTACAGCCGGTATGGTAAACCCCCTGGCTGCAAATCGTCCAATAGGAACGGTGTCGTTTAATACCATGGATTAGGGGGTCGGCAACTCTTGGTCATCGTTCCATAGCAGCTCGAACCAGAAGAATGGAGTGCACTCGCCCAATATCCGGAGATAAAGGCACGATTGCACCACCACCCACTGATAAGGACTGATCATGATTCGACTAAGCCCCGCACCAACGACAAGGTGCCTGCCATAGCGAGAGATGGATTTTGGGTATTGGAGGAAAAATATTTTAATTTTTGAGTCTCCATAAAGGATTCTGAACTTGGCCCCCTGTGCGCCACAACTTAACCGTCCCCTATCGGGAACAAAATCAATATGTGATATCTTCGACTACAAGATAACGATTTTGGGTATTAGATTAAAAAAAAATTTATTTTAATTTTTGCGTCTCTATAGAGGAATCTGAACTTTGCCCCTTGGTTCATTTGGTTTTAAGGATCACCCTAATATACATATATAAGTGTATTATTTAGGCTTAGTTTGGCAATTATATGACTTATACTTAGCGATAAATTTATATCGGGAGCCACGAGACCCGTGGTACAATTTTGAAAAAAGTTAGGGACTTAAAAAATTTATTGCAGAATGAGCGACTTTGGGAATGGATATTCAATCCCGCGCCCATGGCTAATCTATTATCATTTGTTCTAGGCCTTCTAGATGCGCAATGTATGTATATATGTAGCGGTGAACAATATACATATGTAATTATACATACATATGTATGTATTCGACTTTGGAAAGATTGTATTACGAGAAAGTATATGCGATAAGCGAAGCCTGATAAGATTAAAGTGACATATTTGTATTTATTTTATAATTGGCAAGATTTAGCGCTGTTCAAAAGCGAAAATGTTTGCCCTAATATAGTGAGAACGCATACCTAATGTCACATAAATTAAGCACACTTGTAAAATCAAAGGGAAAAGTGAATGTAGTGAGAAGTAAATTATCGCTGCATAAGAATATGAACATATATATGTATGTACATATGTATATGGGCAAATCTTTTGGGATGAGGATTTTTCAATAAAACAAAATTTATTTTTATTTTTATTTTTTCAAAATAGTAGCATAATTTTTTCCATAATTTTTCACTTGTCAACCTAATTGAAGCACATTAAGGGTACTCACCTATACGCGCAAGTTTCATATTTGGGCAATTGGGCAAATTTGCGCAGTGTGTTTCATGAGGACAATTTAATATTTTGTGAAATTTCTGGCATTTAATTATTTGACAATTGAACAATTGAAACTCACATTTAAGTAAATATTTAAGCCTTGGGAAAAGCGTTGAGCACAAATCAAAATGAAAGTATATATGTATTATCAATTATCAAAAAAAGTATTACGTGACTTAAGCAAACGTCAAGCTGTGAGGTTGTACTTTTTGTGCTCTTATTTTGGCTTTCTACTTACTAAGTTCATTGTGCTAATTCTGTGTTAAAGTAGTGATAAAAAGTGCTTATGAGCATCAGAGTGTGAAATAATTGAAGCTAAGTGAAAGTTATTGGTTTTATATTAAAGTAAATTTAATTAAATTTCACTAGCATACATTCTAATTTTGCCGAGTCATTTGTTGCTATCATTGTTGTTGTATCATTTGTAGTTAACTTTCATTTTGTTTTTGCAGATTTGTTCTACTCTTTTTGTTTACTTGTTCTAGTAATTCTTGTCACAGCTGTTTGCGTTGCGTTTATTAAGTGTCATAATTACAGTGATACTCAAACTGTTCGCTACATTTATTTAAAGCTATTTACATCAGCTCCTTAATTGTTATAATTTATTTTGTTTGTCCTTTATTAACGAGTGTATTACATAAATCTTTCAATATGAAAAGTGATCTTGATACTTTCCAAATTAAAAGCGATTCTGAACGCTATTTATCGTGCTGGCTGTGTGATGGTATTTACCATCTGAAATGTGCTGGTTTGACGGGAAGAATTCTGGACGCTATTAATGATGGCAAGGGCCTTCGCTGGTCTTGCGTAAAGTGCAGGTCAACCGAATTCGATCTTTTCAAGCTATTTAGGCAAACCAGAAATGGTTTTACAGAAATAGGAAGGGAATTGTCGGTACAGACAGAAAAATTTAAGCATTATGAAAATATGTTTAAATCATTCAAATGCTTAGATACCTTGCAATCTGTTAAGGATATCCGTGTGTCTAAACGTAAGCGTCTTCATAGTCCATCTAAGGAAATTGCTGCCGTTGCACGTCAGAATAATCTTCCGACAGACTTAATTAATATTATCCTCCGTGTCCTCCAGCATCCGAATCCTCAGCCTCAAAAGACCGTGTAACGAAATCTGCTTCGGATAATTAAGAGCCTGAAGTATCTTCCACTTCCCCCATTGAAGTGGAGGCATTATCTTCAAAGCCTCAACCGCCTTCACTATCCTCAACTGCTAACGCAGAAACTCAACCCCCTCCACCGGTAGTCCAGTCTGATACGAGGAAACTAGTTGTGGTTCCGCCAAAGAAGTCAATCTTTGTTTCTAGATTTTCGAGAGACACTACCGAAGACGATATAAAGCTTTACATCTCATCAAAAATTTCAACTATCGACTTAAGCATCAGAAAATTTAATTTTAATTACGAAAGAAATATTGCTTCATTTAAAATTGACGTAAATTTAGATAATTTTTATGTGCTGCTTAGTAGTTCTTTTTGGCCCCCGGAGCTTTCGTTCGTGAATTCGAATATAGGCCCAAAAAAGTAAATAACCTAGCTAATATTCCCCGTCATAACACTGAATCAAAAAACTAGTTATTAAATCTGCTTTAAGTATTTATTACCAAAATGTAAGAGGCTTAAATACTAAATTAACGAACTTATACTTTAAAGGCCTTGAATGTAATTATAATATTCTTTCTTTTACTGAAACTTGGCTGAAACCTCACATTTTCAATTCAGAGATTCTTCCAAATAATTATCATAGGGATAGGGAGGACAGAATCGGCGGTGCCGTACTCTTCGCTGTAGACTCTTCAATACCATCTGAAGAAGTTAGTCTTCCACACATTGATTCAGTAGAGTTCAAATGCATTCGTGTACAGGCTGGAAAAAGATCTATTTACTTAGCTCTGTGCTATATCCCTCCCCGATCTGCCACATTGGTGTATTCACGACTCATCTCTTTACTGAAATCAGTTAATTTACTGACTAAACCCTCTGACTCAATGATTGTGTTGGGTGATTTTAATTTACCAAGCATATCATGGAACATCATTGACAATGATATTGTACCTTTCGCGTCTAGTGCGTGCAACAACGTATTTTTAGAGGAGATGGCTGAACTCTGCCTAACTCAGGTTAATGTACTTCACAATAAGTTTGGTAAAGTATTAGATCTTGTTTATGTTGATGATGCATCTAAGTCCGTTGTAAATAAGTGTGATCACCAGTTTTGCCCGAAGATGTCTACCACCCTGCTATGGAGGTATCTTACGAAGTTAAAAGTGATGGTCAAAATTGCAGTACCCAAGCATACGAACCAAATATTCGCTTTGATTTTTCGAAAGCCAACTTTAAAATGCTTAACAAAGAATTGTATAAATTGTCGTGGCCTGCATTTAAAGAAAATATTGAACAAAGCGTTGCACTTTTTAACTTTACTTTACATAAATTATTTGAAAAGCATGTGCCTAAACGCATGTATGTTCCTGACGAGCAAACACAGTTATGGTTCACTAAAGAACTGAAAATTTGAAAAACAGAAAGTCGCGTTATTTTAGATTACACAAAAAAACCGGTTTACACTCATACTATGTAAAATACTCACTTTTGCGTCATAAGTTTTTTGAATTAAACAAAAAGTGTTATAAAGCTTACCTGTGTAAAATCAAACGGCGTATAATATATAACCCCAAATCATTTTATGACTTCGTAAACTCCAAGCGAAATGTACGTGGGTTTCCTTCCGCCATGAAGTATCAAAATACCGTCTCTAGTGATAATCAAACAATTTCTAACATGTTCGCTCAGTTTTTTAAATCCAATTATTCCATTAACTCACATTCTAACATTGACTATCCTTTTAAACTATGTCCAATGAACTCAATAAATATCCCAGTAATATCTCCCGATGATGTAGTAGTTTATCTGAAATCCTTAAAGCGGTCCTTCGGTTATGGCCCTGATCAGATCCCTACTTGTATTCTTATAAATTATTCTGATTATCTCTATGAGCCGTTAACAGCGTTATTTAATTTATCTCTTAAAGAGGGCGTTTTTCCATCTATATGGAAGGAATCGTTCATAACCCCGTTACATAAAAGCGGTAGCAGATCTTCAGTGGAGAACTACCGGGGAATAGCTAAGCTTTCTGCAATTCCTAAATTATTTTAAGCAATTATAACAAATCAGTTGACGCATTCTATCTCTTCTAGCATTTCATATAGTCAACATGGATTTTGCAAGGGCAAATCAACTTCTACCAATTTACTCGAATTAACATCCTATATCTCAAAAGCATTTAGCGAAAGCAAAACTATTGATGTTATATATACTGACTTCAGTAAAGCATTTGACAAAGTCTGCCACTCGTTGCTCATCTACAAACTTGATCTTCTTGGTCTTCCACCAAATTTTCTACGTTGGATCTCTTCATACCTCTATGATAGATCACAAAGGGTAATGTTTAAAAATACTATCTCTGACGTCATTGATGTTACTTCAGGAGTCCCTCAAGGTAGCCACCTAGGCTTGGTTCTGGTTTGTGGACCTTGGTATCACAATGGATCCTAAGCTTAATTTTAATCTTCATATTAATGTGACAGTCAACAAGGCTAGAGGTCTACTTGCATTTGTGAAACGATGGTCAAAAGAATTTTGTGACCCTTATATCACTAAAACCCTGTTTACAACATTAGTTAGGCCAATTCTGGAATACGGTTCGGTGGTTTGGAATCCAAGGTATCAAATTTACTCAGACAAGATAGAATCAATTCAAAAACAATTCCTACTTTTTGTTTTAAGAAATTTCTGTTGCGATTCTTAATATAACCTTCCACCTTATACGAGCCGATTAAAACTTATTAATCTTCCTACACTTTCCAGCCGCAGGCAAGTGCTTGGTACAATTTTTATAGTTAAATTAGTAACAGGCTCGCTTCTTCTTGGCGAAGTTAGCCTTAATGTTCCCTCCCGGGTATCAAGACACTTTCGCCCTATTTCTGAAAGCTTGTAAACTAATTTTGAATTGCACGACCCACTCCGTTGCTTATGCCAGGATTTTATTATTATTTATTAAAATATATACATAAAATCGCCTGATGAATTTAGTTCTGTAGCTGAACAGTTTTAGATCTCGACACTTAACAAACTCCTGCCTATCGCGACTCGGCGCAAAAATTGAAAATACTGGTTCCGTACGTCATGCGGACTGCGCCCCTCGTGCGGATGGGCGGGAATGGAGGGTACAAACCGTTGGGATATTATTATTACCTTCACTGGCTCTACACTTACTGTAACTTTACAAGCATTTATTTATTTTCCTCATCTCGCAGAAGAACGAAAACGGCTATCATTTTATGTATTATGTGTTTTATATATTATTATATATTTGGTTTCATAGGAATTCGGATAACTTCCACATTGAAGTAGTAAAGAAAATTCGTTTAAGTTAAGTGCGGTTAAGCGCACAAGTTTTTCGTGCAAAGAACGATGGGCAGCTAAGCAAAATATACTGTACCACTATGAATTAAATGGGAAATCTGCAAAAAAAATATTAAAGGTCAAAGGTCACAAACATTTTTTTTTTAATTTTTCAGCTAAACGGTAAGGTCTATCATAAAAATATGTTAGACAAAAGTGTAGGTCATGCAACACCAAACAATATCTGGGATGTTATGTATATTTTCTGGTAGGTCTTTTCGAGTAAAACTAGAATCGAAATATGAAATTTGCCAAACACCCCCAAAATATTGAATTACCGTTAAAAACCGGTTTTTCGTAATTTTGCGCACTTATAACTATTACCCAATATTTTATTGTTAATTTTCCACAGACTTTACTTTAATGGCCTTATTCATAAAAAAAAGTAGCTTTAAAAAAGGTTTATAAACTGAAAAATTTCTGAAAACGTCATTTTAAAAAGCTTTTTAAACCAACTTTATTTTTAAAAACTTTTAGAGTAAAGCGCAATCGGCACGCAAGTGTTCGTCGGTTAATTTATTTCA
>NW_023458556.1:111679970-111685218 GCF_013731165.1 Rhagoletis pomonella | reverse complement strand
AACTTTTTTTAAAGATTGGTATAACAAAAACTTGAATAACTGAACCTAAACTCTTCCGATTGAGACTTAGGAGGTGTCATTAGAAAGGTATTTTCTCTGCCTTTTTATTTCTTTGCTAATAAACTCATTCAAAGGATGAAAGAGAAAGGTAGGATGAAGGAACGTCATTCAAAGTTGAATTAAGATGTGTTGGTATTTAAAAAAAAAGTATTGGGACAGAAATAAAAACAGTGTGAAAATACCTTTCAACTGAGATCCCATAAGCCTAAATCAGAATAGTTTTGGCCCAGTTATTCAAGTTTTTCGTAAATCAATCTTTGAAAAAAGTAAAAAAAAACAGCATCAAAAATCTCATTCTTACGATTCCGTTTACAAGATTTTTAAATATTTTTATGCAGATTTTTTAAGCTTAATCTGTTTTGTCATCTGAGGGGACTTTTTTCAAAAAGTTCTTTAAGAAACTATTTTTATTCATAAAAAACTACATTTTTGGAGGTATTTTCAAATCGTTCCAGCTCACTTAAATCTTAATATTTTTCCGAAATATTTTGGTGGACGTCTTAAAATATAATAAATTTTGTAATCCCGGCGGAAAAACCGCAACTTTTTTTGGTGATGCAGTCTAATGTACATAGAAGGCATATGTTTTGCATATGAACTAAATCGGACCATAATTAAGCCTTTGGGAAATACTTACTTACTGTACTGTACTGTACTTACATGTATGTATATAAACTAAATACTTTGGTTCTGCGAAATCTTAGCAAAAATAATTAGTCACGCGAAAACTACAATTCAATTTGAACAGATCAAACGTGTTTTTAAGAATTAATAATTAGTCAAATCGATTCGGTAGTTTTTCATCAAAGCCTTGACATACCTTTTTTTTTATATGTGATAGGGAAAGTTACCAGGGATCCACTGGTCGAAAAATCCGTTTATAGTTTTTTTTTGTAAATTTTGGGTTATGAGGTATTGGTTAAAAGAACACCTCTGCAATTTCGATTTATACATGTACGCATACCCATATGACCCATCCAAATGATTTTCACTAATGTTAATACTTTTTCCAAAGCTGGACTTATTTTTTCCCCCTTTCTACTACTTTTAAAATGCATGCCACAATTAAGACAGTCTACCATTTGGTGAGTTCGTACTGATATCACCTTCTCTTATTCCACCCTGTTAAATTATAATATTTCATTTCGCTTCCATTTATTATCAAAAGCGTGATATTAGAATAGTAAGAATTGCTTTCCTTTTTAGTACAACAAATATGGTACAAAATACAATAGAACTTACACTGAATAGAAGACAAGAGAAGAATAGAATTTTAAAATTTAAAACAAAATTTAATTACAGTTGAACTTAGAGTTAATCTTAAATTAAACTAAAGCTAAATTACATTAAATTAATCTAATTTTGGTCATTCCCTGCAATGTCCTCCATGTAACAATTCTGCCGTATACATAAAATGCTACGCTATTTGTGCCTATTCGAGTGAGCAGGTCTTTCGTGTAGTTTGATAAAAAGAGGCATAACAACCAAAGGTATACTTTTCGTTTTCAGCATACTTTATGAAACAAAACTTCTCCGACATCCTCAAGTACAGAAGCTAGCACCCCCATTGCGAATGTCGACTGGCAGTAGATAAACGACTATTGAGCGATTGTCGATTGTCGATGCTATTGTGAGTGTCGCTTAGTCGCTCAATTAGCGACTGTGAATACTTTTTAATCGCTCATCCTTCTATTGCTGTTTTTTAGTCGTTGGAGTTTGCGTTTATAAAATTTACATAAGAAAGTGTTACTATAATGGATAAAAAGTAAGTTAATTAAACTGGAAGTTGTAAAAAATTGTGAATTATACCTATATACGTATGTGTCTGAATTACAGATCAAAAATTGTAAGCAACAGAAGTTAACTTGCGCGGTTGGTCGAGCTGATGCAGGAGAATGAGGACGTAATGAAAGGAATTTTCGGGAAGAGTAGCTCGGAAGAGTAGCTCCGCTTCTGTTGTGAAAGATATGCAATATATCTTGTGCATATAACTCCGGCTACGTCATCCACAGTATTTTTGCGCAGAACCAACATCAAAGTTTCCAAAAAATTGCATAAATTATTAATCAACTAGTGCTCGGAAATTTGAAATCTTTATTTTAAATTAAAGTTTAATTTTTTCACTACACTTGTATGTTAAAGTTTTTAAACTCGGGTCACGCGTTTGGACACAAATACCCAACATCATTGTACAAATAGCTAAACCGTACCGTATTTCTTAAACTTCCATAAAATTTATTAATGAGGAAAACAGCTTTTCCTGCAAATCCTGTAAAACCTACAAACCGTGAAGCATCTGGAACGTAACTCCTATTCATAAAATTCACATATGTACATAACTTCATCTTCCAACTCCAATCTGTTAGCTTCCACATCATCTTCCTCATCACTAAACCATATTTCAACTGTATCAATTTTGTAAATTTTATAATAAAAGCAATTATTTTAAAAATGATGTAAATTAAACACTAAAGGAACAAATGTAAACAAACAAACAGCTGTTTACAACTCAGTCAACCATTCACAATAGTACAAATTTTTATCGATCAAGTTACACAATAGCAAAATAAAAGTTGATCGACTCGATCGACAAATTTCTATTCTACTGCCAGTCGACACTCGCAATAGGGGCCTAGATCTTAGAAACCAATTTGCCTATTAACGTGAATAGTGAATAGTATCTATTAACTCATATACAGTAAAACACGCTTAAGTACCTCACGAAAAATGTCAGCTTTTTGAGGTACTTAGGCGGGTTGGGTACTTAAAGGAACCCGCTTAAGTACCTCGATGCGGATACTTAAGCGAACATAATTACTGATGTAGTTTCATCTTCTTGTTAACTTACATAAATACTTGAATAACAACATTTAATGAAGTATACATAGTTTAAAACCAAAATCGTAGCATTATTAAAACACATAAACAAGTAAAGAAAAACTTTATTAAACAAGTAATTTTTAGCAAAAAAAAAACCGACTTAAAAAAAATATATATATATCTATATATTTCATGATCCAATGCTCGAATTATTGAAATCGGTTGACGTGGTGCAAAGTTATACGGTAACATACATAAAAAAAAAAAAAAAAAAAGATTCCGACGAACTGATAACCTCCTCCTTTTTTGGAAGTCGGTTAAAAAATATTTAGTGCAATGGTATGTAATTTTTACAAGAATTAAATTGTTTAAAAAGTCAAAGTTGGACATATCATTTTTTACCAAATTCAAAATGATATTGTTTGCCACTTATGTTTATTCATTAATTTTTAAGATTTTTCAATCAATTAAAATGCAGTTCATTCCCTAACAAATACCATATAAACCTAAGCTTAAGATTTTGTAGAATACTTAAAAAATCCATCATAGTTTCAAACATTTTTCTCAGAAGTGTATTTTGAGTATACAGTTTTATAGCCCATTCAATATTAGTGTAATAATGTTCAAGTTTCAAGTGGTTAAAAGTTACCGTTGATTTTTTAGAATTTTTTTACCGAAGGTGTGTAGCGCTGCTACTGAATTTCAAAATATGTAAATATTTTAAGGTATTTTAAAAAATTAATAAGTAAAATTGTAAATGAGGCACGAAAAAATTAGGTACTTAGTTGGGTTGGGTAAATAAGCGGGGAGGTACTTAAGAGAGGGATTTTCTTCAGATTGTATTAAAAAATTCACCGTGTCCAAAAATGTTGGTTACTTAAGCGGGTTATGTACTTAAGCGGGGGGTACTTAAGCGGGTTTCACTGTACTACGTTTGTTCAACACATGGGGAAAAATTCGCCAAGTGTACCAGGAAAAAAATTTTGTATTTGCTATGGTTACTGGTAAGCAATGTGTAAAAGGATTTTTTTCTTCCTAAATTACTTATCCAGTGGTATAATCTTGTTAACGCAGATGATAGCAAATTTAATAACAGTTACTAATTTAAAAACAAATTTAAAATTGGAATATATGTAGTTGCATTCAAAGAAAATTGCATTAAAGTGAGTGCACTTTTTTCAGATACCAACAACCCGAAATTTTGCTATATCTCGAACATTTTTAAAATTTTCTTGTAACCTGACTTTGTATTCGGATTCAATAGAAAATTTCGCATAAAAACTCATACAAAAATGTCGCATTGGCCAACTACATCTAAAGAAAATTGTAATTAAATGAGTGCACTTTATTTCAAGCCTAAAAAACGCGAAATTTTGCTATGTCTCATAAACTGTTTTACTTTCTTATATTCCGAGTTCGTATTCGGATTCAGAGCAAAATTTTTCATAAAAATTTATATAAAAATGTCGCGGCTGGCCAACTAGTATATCTAAAATAAAATTGTAGTTAAGTGATCAGATCTCTAAAACCCGAAATTCGGCTATATTTCAAAAACTGTTTAACTCTCTTACATTTTAATTTCGTATTCGGTTTCAGCGGAAAATTTTACATTGGAATGCATATAAAAATGTCGCTAGTCGGACAATTTTTTCAAATCTGTATGAAAGGTGAACCCTAGTACGTTCTATTATGAAAACCTTATAGTCCTTTTGCCACGCCCAAAACAAATTATATGTACTAGTGTTCGCCCAGCGGTTGAAATTCAACCGCTAAAATTAAGGATAGTTTATGTGAGTTGAGTTGAGCTGAAATAACATTAGTTGGAATGGGTTAAATGGAATGGAGTTTAGATTAGTACTTAGCATAACATAACATACCATAACATAAGATAAAATAACATAACATATGACTTTAGTTGTTTAGTTGTGGTGTATGAAGTGTGGTGAATTAAGGTGAGGTGAATTTAGGTGTGGTAGACTTATGTGTGAATAGTTAAGGTGTGGTGGGTTGAGGTGTGGTGAGTTAAGGTGTGGTGAGCAAGTTTAGGTGTGGTGAACTAAGGTATGGTGAATTTATGTGTGGTGCATTTAGGTGTGGGGGATAAGATGTGGTGAGTAGAGGTGTGGTGAGTGAAGTAGTGGTGGATTTAGGTGTGGGGAGTTAAGGTTTGGTGAAATAAGATGTGGTGAGCTCAGGTGGAGTAAGTTTTTAAGAGGAGGTGAGAGAGTTGAGGTAAGTTAAGTTAAGTTAGGGGGATATGATCCTTATCCTTATCTTCATTTTCATCTTCATCTTCGTCTTCATCTTCATCTTCATCTTCATCTTCGTCTTCATCTTCATCTTCATCTTCATCTTCATCTTCATCTTC
>NW_023458556.1:111677737-111679870 GCF_013731165.1 Rhagoletis pomonella | reverse complement strand
TGAGAAAACGGTACTAAGTGAACTTTATTAATGTAGAACGAAAGTAAAAATTTCACAGTTCAACTTAAAATAAGAAATTCATACATACATATGATGTATTACAATCAATTGATTCGTTTTTAATTTATAGCTATTTAAAACCAATCTGAAGTTTTTTACCATATTTTGGCAATATTGTCACGCCCTTTTATACCAATCGAAATTTTTTTGTTATTAACCTTCCCATAGAGCTGGGCTTTAAAATGAAAAAATCTTCATAATATTCACAGCACTCTGTGTGGAAATATAGATTTATAGCGCGCTACCATTCCGCAGGGCTTGGGTTAGAGCCCAGTTAGTATTTTGCCAGCACGATGTCAATTTTTCAAAGATTAACGAAAACACAAGTACCACAGAAATGTAGTAGCGAACTTTGGATGCAGTTTACTTCTATTTGATATTGATATTTGCCATTTCGGAGTAGGCGTGAAACTGTTGGTCCGTCCCCTTTTTGTGACCACATCAAGGCGCACGCCACAAATCTGGGGTGAAGCTCGGCTAAACACCGACATATTTTGAAAGCGCCAAAAAATGCAATCGTATACACTTTTGCATGCATAACTTCTTTTACCGATGAAATAGGATTAAGCTCAACAGTTTACTCTGTAAACTGAGACGGAGCTAGAGGCTAGGAGCTGACATTCAATCTTAAAAGCATTCGTTCTGATGTCGAACAAAACTGATTGTATTTGTACAATGCATGACGAAGAATTGCTGTTAGCACCTGACAACCAATGCACTTTAAAAATGTGAACTTACGAACAAGTTTCCAAGCGTAACTGCATTAAATTCGCAACTTTCACAAACCATATACAGTATATTTTGCTTTGCTGCCTTTATGCTTAAGTGCACATTTAAGATACCTACCCCAAAATGGGCATCAGAGGCATTATTTTTAACATTTATAAGGAAACTGCTCCGATAGATGCATTCAACATACTTGCACATTGGCGGTACCTGCCTTAAAAATTTTGCAACTATTTAGTATCAATTATCAAAGAAAGTATTACGTTTACCTGCACTGGCCCTACAATTACACTGAGGGAAATAATGCATAGTAAAATTGAATATTTTATATTTGATTATCGTTTAAAAATGTTCGTATTTAAAAATAATATTTTCATACAAAATTTATTACGCACGTATTTGACTGTTCACATCTGAGTATGCATATATAAGTGTACATACGCACCCCAAGCATGCAGAGCGCCGCTCTGAGAGCCGTGACAACACAAACATCCATACATAGTACATACATGTTTATCCGTACAAATCGCATAGTGTTGATGGATATTCAACATTTGAAAGCAAATTTATATGGCTGGGTGTAGCTGAGTGCGCAAAGATGCTTGCCACAAGTTGTTGATATCCGGAGATGGTCGGGTTCGAATTCCACTGCAGGCAACATGCAAATAATTTTTTTTTTTAGTTTTTGTTTGATTATTCACTTCACGGATGCTTTTTCAGTACGAACGCGGTCATTTTAACATGCGCGTAATTGAATTGAATATTTACCAATATACAATACTTTCGTTGACGTTTATAGTAAGATCAATTACGTTTCTATTTGATTTTAATATTTTTTTCCCTCAGTGTACCTAATTTCACAAGCTTTTATTTATTTTGCTCATCTCGCAGAACGAAAATGGCTATCAATTTATGTAGTTATATAGATAATTAGATACCATTCGGTAAAAATTTCGCTTCCAGTAATTTCTACGTGTTAAGTGCTTCCCCATTATTTGGTTTCATAGGGATTCGGATACCTTCCTCATTGAAGTAGTAAAGAAAATTCGCTTAAGTGACTTCTCGGTTAAGTGCACAAGTTTTTCGTGCAAAGAAGGATGTGCAGCTAAGCAAAATATACTAAGGGTATTCATCAAACCTTATAAATGCATTGTAAACCGTATAAACTTATAATTGTGTAAACCTTATAAATGAGCTGTCAAAATTTGTATGGAAACTCGTTTACACATTTCTGATAAATTTATCCAGCGATTTCACTGAATAAACTTGATAAACTGAATACAATGCAACTCTAGCTATGTTTTCTTAGGCAATAATCGGGATCCGCATACAAATTTTGCACGCAAA
>NW_023458556.1:111645978-111677727 GCF_013731165.1 Rhagoletis pomonella | reverse complement strand
ATCCGCATACAAATTTTGCACGCAAATTCAACAACGATATGATCCTGATAGAGATCTGGTTCAATTATTATCCCGTCTGTTTGTTTTGTTTCACTGATAATTCGCAAAGTATGGTAGCCGCGACAAATGAATTCATACACAAACAGACATTCTGTCATTGTTTCTTATAACTTTCTTCAAATAAATAGCCTTTATGTTATATGTACATTTATTTAAATAAATATCTCGTAAATATAATTTTTTCCAATTTAGTGAGGTAGTTTCTATAATTTCTTTATCCCCGTGCTAGTAGTATAAAGTTAGTGACACTGCGCTTTATAACCAAAGAAAACACGACTATTGTCGCATGTGTAAACGAAAAGAGAGTGTGGGTCGTTCATGTAACAGAGTGCATAAACTTATAAGATTATCTGCTTGATAAAGTTATCGGTTTAGATGAATACCACTACTGTACATGCAAATGTAGATAAACACAAAAGATGTAACCGAAGGGCTACTTGGCTATTTGAAATAAATTTAATATGCACTATGCGTTTAAATATGCATTACCGAAAGGCACAAATATGATTTAAAACTCTACTAATCAATATTAGTAATTAAATCAATAGTTTAACTCCAATTTCAATTTTATTTATCCGGCTGGATTTCCGGTTTTCGATTATAGAAGATTCTATTTAAAAATCTAGTTCAGATTTTTTATTTTTATAATCAAGTTTAATAGTATCTTATTAGTAATTGGAGTGAAAAATTCATATATTTTTCATTATGAAAATAAGCATTTCCGCATTACCGGCAGGGTAGGCAAAAACTCAGAGTTCGAGCGAGCGAGCGAGCAAACTCAAGAATGATAGAATACAAGATTGCGCCAATCGAGCTGAGAGCAACTGGCCGTGACGTCAAAATATACCAGAATGAGAGAGCAAGACGAACCCGACAAGAAAAAGACGAAGCATCGAACAAAAGGCAGTGTTGCCAAGTTTTGAATTTGAAAAAGAACCAAATTTTTATTGGTGTATTTAATGGACTTTATATGAATACATAATTTTATTGTAAGGATGCCGATTCAAATTAATAAAAATCAATGTTTCTTGCACAACGGTCGATTTCTTCTGGCATGATTGAAGGTGCTGCACATATTTCGTGGTCGCTTATGATTGTCACTGTGCCATGATTTTGTTTAAATTTTTGTAAAATTGCTTACCACATTTACGATTGCTATAAATTTTGCTTCCATTTTTTTAAGATTTTCTAATTTGATGTCTTCAAACAAAAAACAAAAGCACCAAAAACGCACCAAGCACAAAACTCAAAAATTTTCGCGTTTTGAATACCCACTAAATGTGGTGCGAAAAGCATCAAGTTGGTAACAGTGAGTATACAGTAAACAAAAGTATTTTATGACGTCAGCGATTGGGTGGATGCTGTCAAATCGACGAAGATAGGGTTAGCGGCCCACGAATGGCGCGAACTTTATTTCCTGGATCGTGGAATGGCGCGACCTTTATTTTCTGGATCGTGAAGCCGCTTGTTTGCTCGCGCTCAGGGTTGCCACTGACGAAAAGAAAATACTTACCATCGACTTAAAAAAAATCTCCAAATCTGGGAAATATCTACCAATAATTTTTTTTGTTATTTTAATAAAAACTATAGTTTTGTATTTTTTTTAGTTATTTCAATAAGAATTAAAATTCTTTTTAAAGAACTTTTTATTTAACTAGTTATACAGTATTTGAGATCATATTAACGGCATATTCTGAGTTTCCTTTAACCAAAAGCGAAAGTGATGAAACTTAAAGCAACCACGAAACTTCATCATTTGAAAAAACTGGAACTGGAGTTATTATAGACAAATACAGTTACTCAAAATAACGCTTGGTGATTTTTTTTAATATTCACAATGTTTTTCAAGTAAAAATTGTTTGGTTTTTTCTTTTTTTGTATGAGAATATTGTTTGCGCTTTACCCAAACACATAAAAATCAAGGATTCCAGCTATATACAACATTTAGAAAAATAAAAAAAAATCGTGTAAATTTCGGACTTTTTACTCCGAATTTTTAGAACAATTAATGTATGGAATTTTATTTGATTATAAACATCAATGTGCAGCTAAAGGGGTATTTGATTTTTTTTTTGTATTTTTTTTGCCGCCAATCTTTTGTGGTTTTTATCATTTAACAATTGCCATTGATAAAAAATGGCGTTGATTAAATTTTTTTTGCGAACAACCATACAACCATAGTACGTAATTACATAATACTATAACAATAATCATTTAAAATATTTATGCAGTTAAAAGCTCCTCGGGATTCCACTAAAATGACTTTTTAATGGAGCACGATATGTTCGCCTTATATCGATATACATTTATACGTATGAATATAAAAAGCATTCCAAAATTAATGCAATAAAGTACACTACACTTTTGGAAAGAAATTTATAATATAAAGATAACTACGAAAAATAAAGCGAGAACGAAAATTTCAACAAAAATCTACCAAAATGAGAAAAAATTTACCTTTTTACCAACCCAATTTGTTTCTACCAATTTTGGTAATAATTTACAAAGTGGCAACCCTGCTCGCGCTCCTATTAAACGAGCGAGGCTGCTGTGTGTTGCCTCGCTCGCAGTGCCGAGGCGAGTAGATGTCTGCATCAGTGCTGCCGTTTTCTAATTTTCGAGCGAAGTGAAAACACATAACAGGTCTATTCTAACAATTTGGTTACAATAACTTGTCACCTTAAATTTGTTACAATTTTGTAACCAATACTTGTACCGGGTATTCCAGCAACTTCGTAACAAGGAAAAGTTCACCTTGTGGTGAAAGCGAAATTATTGGCAGCACTGTTCACAGCTGATTACTAAAACAAGTAATTTTTAGCAAAAAAAAAACCGACTTCAACTCTCATATAAAAAAAAAATATATATATATATCTCATGATCCGCTGATCGGATCTTAACCAGATTAGTATGGGAGACACTACCTTTCCGATGCAAAAAGAATTTTCGAAATCGGTTCACGTGGTCCAAAGTTATGCGGTAACATACATAAAAAAAAAATATATATATATATTCCGACGAACTGATAACCTCCTCCTTTTTTGGAAGTCGGTTAATAATGAAATTGACAGCGAAAAATGGAAACGCAACAGCGAGAAAAGTAAGTGTATTTTAACTTATTTAGCCATTTATGCAAATAACTAAATTTATTAAATGTGTTTCTTGCAGAAAATTTCAGCGGACAACGCAGGAACAACTGCAATGCTATATTGCATATATAAAGAAGAATCCAGAGCTGGTGACTGGAAAAAATACGCCTGCGCAGCCACGACAGGTGCAAGATCTGTGGGAGGAACTAGCCAACAATTTGAATGCGCTGAACGGGCCCACACGTGCCCCAATTAAGTGGAAGGAGGTAAGTAGCAACATGCATTTATTTAGCAAAAAAGCTTTACTTTGTATTTCTTTTTGCAGTCACTGGCAAACTGGAAAAAACAATTGCGTATTCGGGCGAGAAGGCTCAAAGCGGACCAAATGGGTACAGGAGGCGGGCCAAAGCCTGCTGATTTGAGTGATTTTGACAGCCAAGCACTTGAGGCCATGGGAATGATGGCAGTGGATGGGATTCCTGCTCAGGAGCTGGGATTCCAGGCAAGAATAGATCCTATTTTTAATGAAAACGTTCATAATTATTATTAATGTAATAATTTTTTTTTGTATAATATAGGATACTGTATGCTCCACTGCACATGACGTAGTCCCAACTTTGCAAGTTACCGTAGATGAACCCTGCAGTCCACCCGTTCATACGAGTATTAATGTTTTTTTTACAACGCTTTTATCAACTTGCAATGTTGTGTTCCAGAAACTTTCAATGTTGTGGATCCAGAAGCTTTCAATGTTGTGTGTCCGACACCAAAGCAAAGCTTTGAAAAGCTCCTATAAAAAAGCATAGTGAATAGGGCGAGGTAGATGACATCTAGATGTCGCCCTATGTACTACCCCAGCAAAAAATGGGTAATCGCTTTTAGTGGTAACGTGTTCTAAAAGGCATAGCGTTATAATGCCTTCGAATTTTTTCGCTTCTTTTATGCATTGCTAGTATTGCAAAGTAGAATGTCCTACAATATTTTATTTATTTCGCTTCTTTGTTTCATTTCGGGGAGTGCAAAGTAGAATGTCCTATAATATTTCCTTTTTAATTCGTTTCTTTGCTTCATTTCCGGGAAAGCAAAGTATAATGTCCTACAATATTTTATTTGTTTCGCTTCTTTACTGCATTTCAGGGAATGCAAAGTAGAATGTCCTCCAACATTTTATTTGTTTCGCTTCTTTGCTTCATTTCAGGGAATGCAAAGTAGAATGTCCTACAATGTTTTATTTGTTTCGCTTCTTTGCTTCATTTCCGGGAATGCAAAGTAGAATGCTGCATCGTAGTCAGCTGAAAAATAGAATGAATATCCAAAAGTTCTTTTTCTACCGTTACTTTCTGTGGAAATTTGTCTCGCATAAAAATCATGTTTTGCTTTGTTCAATTTGCAGCGAAGTTGAAGTCAGTCGATGAAGTGAAGTACAAGAGTGAGGAAGTACAATTTTAAGCTTAATTAATAATGAATGTATGTACATACCGATTTTTAAGAAAATCCAAATACCTAAATACATACATACATATGTTTGTATAAAAGCTGATTTATAAAAATTTTAATTAATTTTAATCTTTTAAAACATTTTCTGATTTAAATTTAATATAAATAAGTATGTACTTATCTAGGCAGTCTACATTAGTTTCTCTGTAAGGCATTCTTTGTTCGCTTCTCTGGATTCTGTTTATCCATGCGTTCTCCCTTCGTTTGAAGGTAATGCTGCGGGTAAGGGCTTACCTCCAATGACATGCCCATGTTAAAATAAGGCCTTCTTGAAGCGAAAGGGTAAGCGATTCCCGTCGCCTAGCTCGTTTCTACTTTCGTTCCTGTGGTAATCGTGTTTTTTGCTGGGACGTTTGCTACACCGGAAATAGACGACACGCCATTTCTTTAAATAAAATTAGTTTGACTATTGTCAACTAAATCGAATGCTTTGTAAGTGAAGTGACTTGTGGACCACTTGAGGTATAGGTGGACCAGTTGGTAACCACTTTGGGACCAGTTGGTAACTAGTTCGTGGGACCAATTGGTAACCAGTCGGGGACCAGTCCGGGAACCAGTTTGGGACTAGACCAAAACTACTTACCTTCGGCCCAGTTGGGGACCAGTTGGTCTTTTTAAGCTCCTGTGGCCGTTTTAAGGGTAATTCTTGGGCTCCTGCACGGCCGCTCGGGGTTTCTGCCTTCTACGGTGGTAATTTTGGGCCGGGTTGCCTGTTTTGGCGGATTGTTGTGCTGTGTGCCGCGTATTACGTGTACCGGGTACCACTTTCTCGAGCGAATTGCTCTGGGGAACCTGTTGTGTGAGTTGCTGGCTTTTTGGCTAGACTTTGAGGAGGGTTTATACACGCATATCGGCGGAAATAGACGACACGCCATTTCTTTAAATAAAATTAATTGGTGCTCGTTTGTATGTACATACATATGTAAATGCATGTGTGTGCACCTTTATATTAATATCGTTGAATTATTTTAATATCTATTGCAAAATTTTATTCAGACAGGACTAAAAAGTAGAAAATAAATAATATAAAAAAAACTTTTTAATATACAACGCTTTTATAAATGGACTAAAAAGTAGAAAATAATACTTCTCAGTCCCATAGAATTTGTTTTGATAACTTTTGATTTTGAAATTTTAGCAAAAGTCATTATAAACAATCTATGAAATTGAAAATGAAAAGCGTGGGGCGCATGTAATACACTTGAATTGATATGAAAAGTAATGTATGAATGTATGCATGTGGGTATATGAATAACGACCGCTTAAAATCGATTTCAAAGTTCTACTTTCGCTGTAGAAATTTTAGGTCAACGTTATGTAGTTTGACTATTGTCAATTAAATCGAATGCTTTGTATTGCATGCGCTCCACGTTTTTCATTTTCAATTTCATAGATTGTTTATAATGACTTTTGCTAAAATTTCAAAATCAAAAGTTATCAAAACAAATTCTATGGGACTGAGAAGTATTATTTTCTACTTTTTAGTCCATTTATAAAAGCGTTGTATATTAAAAAGTTTTTTTATATTATTTATTAATATTATAGGATACTGTATGCTCCACTGAACATGAGGAAGTCTCAGCTTTGCAAGTTACGGTAGAAGAACCCTGCAGTCCGCCCGTCAGCAATAGTCCTCTCTGCAGAACCAATATTTTTTCTCGCAGCGATATTTCTCCTTCCAACTCACCCATTGAGGCAACACCATCCAGAACAAACAACAAAAGAGGAGCATCACAGGAACTCGTTGATGTTGTGTTAAAACATATTAGAAAGCGAGAAGAGTACGATGGCCGTATGCTTGAGCAGCAAACAAGAACTAATGATGCTCTAGCTAAACTAGGAGAAGGATATTTGGCTCTTGCTGAAGCTATGAAAAAGCCTTAATATAATCATTTATTGTATTGTATTGCTGTATTGCTGATTTTGCTCAGCCTGCTTTAAGCACACAAATTTTTTTTGCTGTACTGGCGTTTTTTAACTTATAAAAATACTGAATTTATTATTTCTTTTATTATTTAAGTATATTTCATTTGCTACATGCTTATATAATGTACATATCTATCGATGTGTGTATGCACATATGTACACATACATATACACATATGCACATATTTGAATGAACGAATTGAACGAGATTATTTTGTTACATGGTCATGCTAATATAGCTTTGAAGTAAAGCAAATGCTGTTTTATTTGAATTATGCTTTCATAATACATATATAATATATATATATATATATATATATATAACTGAAATAGAAAGTCGTGAATAAATTATTTTATTTTTTTCATTAAATGATGTGGGAGTTGTAATTCGATGAAATCCATCATATGCAGAACCGCGTATGTGAAGTTTTAGAAATCATTTTCTAGAGTGTAAAAACGCCCATATTTCAAAATGGTTCTCTTTTTTATAAAGAAATCGCACTTCTGGCTAGTATATTTCAGGACAAATGGATAAGGATTGAGCCAAGAGCTTGTGTGAGCAAATCCAATTTTTGGCAGCCAATGTCAGTTACGCGGTTTTGTACTTTAAACGACGATATGTATCTATGAAATTTTTACACAACATGGAAGAAGTAGCTGCAATTTCTAGGTACTTAACTCAGTATTTGCAATTTTTGGATTATGACGCTATTGAAATAAATGAGCGATATGTATTTACATACATATGTATGTATGCACTTCGTATGGAAAAAATTACTGACATCGTTAACAAAAATTTTTTAAGAAAATCAACGCGATTCATTAGCAACTTTAAACTTGCATTTTGTTATACTAAAATCTAATGGGCTATAAAACTGCATACTTAGATTTTTTCCAGAAAATCTGATAGGAAGTTGGAAATGATTATGCGATATTTTGGATTTTCCTAAGTTTTGCAGAAAGTTTAGAGATTATATCTTTATGTTTTTTGTTGTAGTATTAACTATATTTTTATAAAAAATTAGTGAAAAGAAATTAGAATAATAACCATTGCGAAAAATTGTCTGTACAAATACATTTGTCCGGTACCGTAAGCTAGTTCACTAATAAAGCAACAATGCCCCGTGGTAGATAATTTCGTTTTAAAGCGTTTGAATGTATCGAGAACGTATTATCTGACCTTCATATTGACTTCGAATAACGTTTGCTGGTGTGGATGGAGTATCGAATTCGGCCTCATTAGTCTCGATAAAAGTAAGCGGACATTTCTTTAATGCAATATTATGCAAAATTACGCACGCATTTATAATGTTGACTGCTCTTTCATGACTGTAGTGCAAAGCTCGATGCTTCGAAAGGCACCTAAATCGCGATTTTAGCACCCCGAAAGCTCTCTCTACTACATTGCGAGCTTTGGCATGTAACTTATTGTACCTTTCCTCTTGTGTACTGGATGGCTCTGGAATTGGAGTTAGAAGCCAAGGCTCCAGAGGATATCCTTGGTCTCCCAAAAGCCAGCTACCACTTTGTCTCATCATGAACAAGCGTACTGCCGATGTTGTCCAAGTTCCGGAATCATGGCATGAGCCCGGAAATCTAGCGTTCACTGCTAAAAATTTTGGCTGATCCCAAACGGCTTCCACATTTATGCTATAAAATCCTTTTCTATTCATGTAGAGGCTGCTTGGCTTTGAAGGATCAATCGACGAAGGAGCAATAATTGCAATGTGGGTGCAATCGATCGCGCCTATTGTACTTTTTACGCCGAAAGACACGTAAAAGCTGTAAAAATATTATAAATAGAGGCGTGTATTAAATTACAAGTAAATACTTTTCCATTGAACTGTATACCCCGTTTTGATGGTCAATTGTTCTTCATTTGTTTTGGGAAAATTTACTTCGTTTAGTTTTCTGTTAACAATAATAGCTGATATGTGTTGAAGTGATAGCGACACTGACGGCTGGCTCATTGAAGCCACAAAATTGTTTCCAACGCATTTTTGGTATGATCCATGGGCGAAGAAATAAAGGGAAACAAAAAAGCGTAGGCCATATGGAAGCGATGTCTTCTGATCATCAAATGGCATGAGCTCTTCAATAAGCTCATTACACACCGCTTTAGACAGGCGAAAATATTGTACGAAAACTGTTTCAGACATGGAGAATGGGTCACTGCTGTCCCGCAGGCTTCTGAGCAGCCGTTTCCTTTCCAACACTTCTTCCTGCTCCATTTCCATAGCACAAAGAACTAAAAGTGCTTCTTCCATTCTTTGCTTAAAAGTTTAATTGGCGACTTCAATAAGCAAACTTTATTAATTTTATAATTTTAATTCTCTTTGATTCGCACAACTCGAAATATGTACACATGAAAACAGCTGTAACGAGCTTGTTACCTCCTAATTGGCAGGTAACAATTTTGGTAACTTTTGTCACGGTATCAAGAATTCAGAATACCGATATTTTGAATTTGTAACCAAAGTGGTCAATTGTAACCGTGGTGACTGTTGTACCGACATCAGAATAGCCTGGTAAAAGTAAAGTATTTCGTAGTGACTTGGGAAGAAAAGTGAAGTGATATCGAAGTGACGACTATCAAGCACAATTAAGGGTGTGAGGTTTTTCGATTAGGTTATTTATCACCTGATTGGTTAATAGATTATTTTTGTATCACAATTAAAGTAATATTTAACCTTTATTGTGTTACTGGGCAAATTTAGTTGAGGGAGGAAAATCAAAAATTACAGTTCACTGATGATTTTAACACTTAAATAGAACTAATCGATTATCGATTCACAGCAGCAAAGTCATCACCAGATACACAGCAACAACATCATCACGAGATTCACTTAAATGTTTAATTTTTCTGTAAAATTGATGATGTATGAAAACTAAAATATAATTGTTATTTTCGTCAAATATTTACCAAACAAGTAAAGAAGTATAAGTTCGGGCGAAACCGAACATTATATACCCGGCGCACATATTAAATATCGTTTTTTCACCTTTCAGTAAATTGCATGATAAGCAAGAGTATTTTTCCAAACATTTCGATAATATACTATGATTTATTAAAATAATTGGACAAAGTTTGGTGAAAATCGGTAAGGCGGTTATCAATATACACTTACGTAGTAAATAATCAATCATCTTGTGTCTTGTTAAGTGATTGTTGTAAGTTGGCGTCTTAGCTTATTAAAAAATCGGAGTTTTCGTATTTCTGAAATGTACCGTTTATGGTAAGTGGCAGTAATTTTAGTCCGATTAAAAAAATTTCCAGCATATTGCTTTTTCACGCCTAGGTTGATAAATGTACCGAGTTTGGTAGAAAATAATAAACCGGTTACCGAGATACACATATGTATGTAGGCATAAGTGGGCGGTGCCACGCCCATTTTCCAAAAATTTCCCTAATTATAATTTTCTGCTAAGAGGTTATTGCATATATCGATTTTGAGTAAATTAGCTTAAATAGTTACTTATTTATCGCAGTTTTCGAATTTCTGTAAATTACCGTTATATGGGAGGTGGGAGTGGTTCTTGTCGGATTTCAAAAATTTTCAACAGATTTCTTAGTCAAGCCCTAAGTAATGTTCTCAGCGATTGTTTGGTGGTGTTTATCATAAGTGGGTGGGGCCACGCCCATTTTCCAAAAATTTCATAACTGTCTTATTTTATGCCAAATTTCTATTTCGCATACCAACTTTCAACAATTTGGATCCAGTATTTGCGGAAATATCGTAGTTTTTGCATATTTCGAAAATACCGTTATATGGGAGGTGGGCGTGGTTATTGTCCGATTCTGCCCATTTTCAATCCCAACCTACCTTGGACAAAGGGAAACCTACTTACCAAATTTTGTTGACATATCTCAATTTTTTCTCGAGTTATCGTGTTCACAGACAGACAGACGGACAGCTGGACGGACGGACAGTCACCGCTTAATCGATTTCTCTTTTCATTCTGATCATTTATGTATATATATGTCTATATCTATCTCGATTCGTTTTGGCTGTTACAAACAACCGTTATGTGAACAAAATTATAACACCCTTGTGCACAAGTGCGCTCGGGTATAAAACTTATTTTCCAGTTATATCCACCCATTCATTTCGGTGGGCTTTACAACTATAAATGTGAAAATGAAAATCAAAATGACTTCTTCAAATAACCGCTTCCAGATCGACGATTTATTAGGCGTCTTTTTAGTAGCTTTTTGCAAAAAGTTACTTTGCCACACTTACTACTTAAGAAGAAAAGATTGTTGATTTTGGTTAAATAAATCATATATTTCAAAGAAATTTTTAATTGTTGTGGAGATAAATCTAAATTGTGAAGTAAAATGAAGTGAAGTGAAAAACTCAGGGTACGGATATTCTCATTTATGATTATTCGTTTTCATTCATGTATTTATCATGATCGGTAATATTCCAAATCTATGTTTGCATTATTTTATCGCGAGTGAAATTTATCATCTCTCAAATTCGGAATGCGATCGACAAAAAAATTTCCGCTGCTTTTCATTCGCGATCGCAAAAAGCAAAGAAATTTCCTCTCACTCGAATATGAGAAGTCCGAGCATTGCCGATGTTGGCCTCTCATAAATGAGAAAAACGATGCAAGTAATCCATTCGCGATCACTCACAATAGCTTATCGCGATAAACTTATCGCGAAAAAATTTCAACGAAGTTGTATGGGAGATTTTTTTCGCGTTTGTTTTGGTTATGCATTTTGTTGTGCATACAGCATACATACATACATATGTATATGTAAGTAATGCAAGCAAATGCTTTTCGGTTGGAAGCAATGTAGGAATATGCACAAATATATGAATTATGCTGGTAATATATATTTACTCTCTAGTACATGCAGACGTGTAGTTAAAGTATATTCCAAGCGTACACTTTTCAGTATAATGGTGTATCTGCATGTTAATTTATTATAATGATTGCGTTTATTTATTATCTTACTAATATTATAAATGTGAAAGCTGTATCTTACTAATATTATAAATGTGAAGCTTATCTTACTAATATTATAAATGTGAAAGTTTGTATGTTTGGATGTTTGGGAAAACATCACGCGGAAACGACTGAACGGATTTGCATGGAATTTTGTACACGATAGCTTATGGGCCAGATTGGACAATAGGCTGATTTTTTAAGAGTTGCCACCTGTTAAAAAAGTTTAATTTACTCAATATGCGAGAACGACTGAACTGATTTGCATGGACGTTTTCACACAGATAGCTTATGAGCTATGTTGGAAAATAGGCTACTTTTCTTATGAGTTGCTACCTGTTAAAAAAGTATAATTATATTAATACGCCGAAAGGACTGAACGGATTTGCATGAAATTTTGCACACGGATAGCTTATGACCTACGTTGGAAAATAGGTTACATTTTTAAAAATTTCCACCTGTTAGAAAAGTTTAATTAAAGTAATACGCAGAAATGACTGAACTGATTTGAGTGAAAGTTTGCACACACATAGCTTATGACCTAGACTGGAAAATAGGCTACTTTTTTAAGAATTACCACCTGTTTGTAAATAAAATTTTGCCCACAGATGGTTTATGATCTGGATAGACTACTTCCTTAACCGGTCTCCCGATCAGAACGAAATTTGGCACACTTACTACGGATTTCGCAAGGATGGTCTTATACTGAAAGTTGTTCCGATAACTAAAGGCCCCTCCCATACAAATTGGAATTTTCATATTACATACATATTTCTGGTAGTATTTGTGGGAGAGAACTGGAATTTGGTATAGAGATACATACGTATGTGAAATCAATGTTGGCACTAACCGATTGATTTTTTAATGAATTAGTTAATTCGATTAAATTCAATCTGATTACAGTTAATCATGATTAATTTTAATCTGACTAAACAGTTACTCGTAACCGCGATTAAAAAAATTAATTTTTAATCATTAACTCTTAATTTGATTGAGTAGGTTTGGTGATTCATTAATTCATGCTGGAACTTTCCAGTGCACACAAAGCAAGTTAATCCGGTATGCCTAAGTCGAGTTTCCTCAGCAATCTAAGCAATTTGGTATGCATTTTCATTCAGATCTATACCAACAAACGTTTTACAAACTAGGTTTTAATATCCCTCTGCACATGTGCGCTGGGTTGTAAAAGTTCCCAGTTTATGTATTACTAATAACAATAATTATAATTTTTTTTATATTATGTGCTTTTTATAAGCGTAAGACACAAAATAATTACTATAACTGGTGTTTGGTTTAAAATGCGCACAAACTAGACAACTTAATCAGATTTTATTTTTAATGATTACATATGTATTGAAAAACTCACATTTACAGATGTAAATACAAATCGTGTAAGAACACCTTTAGAAGAAAACTCAATAAAAGGAAGGTCTGCATTTCATATCCATGTACATATGTATACCTATACGCATGTACTTATATACATATGTAACATACATATATAACACGGTGGAGAGAATACAGAAGGTGGCGCCGATGGCAATATCGCTAATCGGCTCTCAGTGAATTTGACAGAATCCGCTGTTTTGCTGACGCCACAGTCGAGATGACAGCAGTAGTGATGTGCTGAGTCAATACTTTTAAGTATCCAATACTCTCCATACTCGGTACCGAAACATTTAGGTTTCGAATAAAAGCGCACATAGGTCAAAAATATGAAAAAAACGGTTCAGGGGAGACTCGCCTATCAAAACCCGAATGTAGGAGCCAATAGAGCTTTTAATACTGATTCAAATGAAAGATGTATATATGTCAGTTCGAGGCCATAATACAGAGAAACTCTTACTTGTTTGAAGCATTTTTGTTCAGATTCTGTAACCAGTTAGGGACAATTTTCGAATCGGTATCGGTTTTGTTGACGTATGATATGAAATATTTTTACGTCAACAAGTGCGATATCGATCCGAAACTTGTCGCTAACTGGTTAAATTTTATGGGAGGTTCCATTGGGAAACTGAGCCTCATTGCCAAGATTATTTTCTTTATAAAACTAACAAACGTGTGGATAAGACATTTGTAAAAATCTTGAGTCAACCAAAAAATAACAAATTAAAACTTTAAATGCATTTCTAGTGAATTTAAAGTAGGTTGAGTTGAGTTGAGTATTATGAGTTATTATTAAGCAGTATTGGTCTTGTCCCACCCGTGACAAAAAAAGGTAAAAGTTGTTATATTTAATTACAGAAGTTAAAGTTGTGTTTCGGGTTTGTTACATAATGTTAGAACTTCATTGCAAATGTTTACCACAATTGCATTTACGTTTCCACATAGTTAGATAAGAATAATTCAACAGTAAAGCATGTCGCACCCGTGATAGCCACGGGTGGGCCCATGATAGCCACGGGTGGGCCCATGATAAAAACATTACAAGGTAAATTCATTCTCTCAATTCGTCGGCCAAGATTTTTTTCTGACGTTTGCCAACATTTTAAAATCATATAAAATTGAAAATAAAAAAATTAAATTGTTCACAATTGTTGTTGTTTGAGATTGAAAATGAGAATGTGTGTGTGAGTTTGAGTTTGGCAAACGTCAGACTGCCTCTCAATGGTTTTACCTTGTTATGTTTTTATCATAGGTGGGACAGTTGTCAGAGGTAAGTTTACATGGTCGATAAGCTTTATTTGTTTGTTGATGTGGACGCTGGGGAGAACGGGGGAAGCGCGGACTCGACCATTACTTATATACCCTTGTAGTCATCTGATTAAACTAATTGACATTTTCAAATCCACATTTAAAACTTCGTACAAAAGTTATAAAAATTCAACAAACGTTAACAATTACACCCAAAAATTTTTAACTTTTTGTTCATAATTTTTATAAAAATTCTGGGTATTAAGTTTTATAGCCCATTAAATTTAAGTAAGTAAAGTAAAAATATTAAGACGCGAGGAAATCGCGTTGATTTTTAATAATTTTTTTGACTGACTGTGCTAGGCATTTTCTTCTAAATAAAGGGCACTATCCTAAGACAAAACGTGAGTGAATTGAACCCCTACTTGGCTTCTTATATTTTTTAATAACTAATTATTAATATGGCCCACACTAAAAGCTCCTTTTTATATAAAAATTCGTACGCGTCCGACCCGTGACAAACGTTGTCCCACCCGTGACAGAGAAATTTCGGATTTTGTTTATAATAAAGACATCATTTTTTGTTGTAGTTTTTGCTTTGTTTGTATTCTTTGTTTTATTATACGAGATGTTCACACAGAAAAGTGAAATAAATTCGCAGAGTTTTCGTAAAATATATCTACACCAAAAAGCAGGTTTTTTTGTCCCACCCGTGACAGAAGAAACAACTCAGATTTTCCATAGTCGGAGTAGTTCGGCGCTTGGAAATAACTTCGGCTGCACGTTATTTTGCAACTGACAACGTAATGTGTCGTCGGTTCATTTGTGCTTTACTAGTAGATGATATTGGTCTTGATGACAATTTTGGTACTAAAAACTGAAAGAAAGCATGGCTTACCTCGTAAGGTGCTTACCTATTTTACCAGTGGGTAAAAAAACACAGCTAATATCTGATGTAAAAGTGTGTAAACTTTATGTAAATAAATAAAAGTTAAAATTAGCCGTCATCGATTCGCCACTTCTCTGCTCGCTATGTTTGAAATCCGTTCGCTTAAATAAGAATTTTGCACGTGAAAGCAAAAACAAAGTTAGCTAGCATGGATAGACAATAGCGAGGTTGATTGTACCTCATTGAGTTCGTTAGTTTCACCACTGGCTAACTGTTTGCGAATCGATGACGGATATTGTTTCTAAATTTTTAGCAATTATTTGTACTTTATTAGGAACAATAATTAAATACAAGATGTACACAATAACTAAATATTAGAAAAATAACAGGAATCAAAATTTGATACAATTTAGTAATAACAAGTAAGAAAGTCTAAGTTCGGACGGAGCCGAACATTAAATACCCGGCGCAAGTCTTAAATATATGTTGTTCACCTTTCCGAAAGCTACCGCTAGATGGTAAGCCGGGGTGTATAAGTTTTGAGTAAATTAAATTTCGAAGTTTTTGAAGTTTCAAGCATTTCTGAAATTTTCCGTTATATGAAAAGCGGCCGTAATTTTAGTCCGATTTCAATAATTTTCAGCTTTTTGCTTCTATGTGGCAAGTACAATAACCACACCGAGTTTGGTACAAATTGGTAGAACGGTTACCGAGATATATATATATGATCATAAGTGGGCGGTGCCACGCCCATTTTCCAAAATTTTATCATAAACGTATTTCTTGGTAAAGAATTGTTGCAAGCGTCAATTTTGAATACACTAGCTTCAATATTTACCGATTTATCGAAGATTTCGTATTTCTATAAATTACCGTTATATGTGATGTGGGCGTGGTTATTGTCCGATTTTAAAAATTTTCGGCCATTTCGTAGGTTATGTCAAGGCCACCAATTGTGCCAAGTTCGGAAGAAATTGGTCCAGCGGTTACCAAGATATACACATGTAACCATAAGTGGGCGTGGTTACGCCCATTTTCCAAAAATTTATAATATTCTTATTTCTCGTCTAAAACTTATTGTAAATATCAATTTTGAGTGAATATTCTTCAGTAGTAAATAAAATATCGCAGTTTTCGTATTTTAAAATTATTGGTTATTGTCCGAGTTTGCCCATTTTCAATACCATCCGTCCTACGCCCAAACGAAGTTCACGTACCAAGTTTCGTTAAGATATCTCAATTTTTACTCGAATTATCGTGTGCACAGACGGACGGACGGACGGACGGACAGACAGTCACCGCTTAATCGATTTCTCTTTTCATTCTGATCATTTATGTATACATTTGTCTATATCTATCTCGATTCGTTTTGCCTGTTACAAACAACCGTTATGTGAACAAAGTTATAATACCCTTGTGCACAAGTGCGCTCGGGTATAAAAGTACAATTTGAATTACATTTTCATACGAAATTGAGAAATGCAATTATCAACACTGCTGCACACACATGAAAAATTGGAGGAGACCTTGTCCAAGAATGATAGAATACAAGATTGCGCCAATCGAGCTGAGAGCCACTGGCCGTGACGTCAAAATATACCAGAATGAGAGAGCAAGACGAACTCGACAAGAAAAGGAAAAGGCAGTGTTGCCAAGTTTTGAATTTGAAAAAGCACCAAATTTTTATTGGTGTATGTTATGGACTTTGAGTGTGTGTGAATCGGTAACAAAGTTCGCGTCGAGTAAATTTTTGACAAAAATGAGGTGAATAAAATTTCAGTAGCTCATGAGGCTAGTGAAATTTTTGTCAAATGCATAGAAAATTTTGACAATCGCAAAGATTGTTGATGTGTGTAATTATTCATAAAATAAAAGCATAAATAGATGAATTGCAATCAACGATGGTAGATGTTTTCTTAAAATATTCATTTCACTTCAATTTGCAACATTTTATTCCAAATAAATCTGCGGTTATCAAAAATTTACTGCTGTCAAAAAATTTTAATTTCACACAGCAGATTGGCAAAACTGTCTCACTATAGTAAAAATATTATTCAACAGCTTTCCCCATATAACTTTGTTACCGATTCACACACGCCCTTTATATGAATACATAGTTTTATTGTAAGGATGCCGATTAAAATGAATAAAAATCAATGTTTCTTGCACAAAGGTCGATTTCTTCGGGCACGATTGAAGGTGCTGCACATATTTCGTTGTCGCTTATGATTGTCACTGTGCCATGATTTTGTTTAAATTTTTGTAAAATTGCTTACCACACCTACGATTACTATAAATTTTGCTTCCATTTTTTTAAGATTTTCTAATTTGATGTCTTCAAACTAAAAACAAAAGCACCAAAAAGGCACCAAGCACAAAACTCATAAATTTTCGCGTTTTGAATACTCACGAAATTTGGTGCGAAAAGCATCAAGTTGGCAACAGTGAATGTAAACAAAAGTATTTTATGACGTTAACGATTGGGTGGATGCTAGCAAATCGACGAAGAGAGGGTTAGCGGTCCGCGAATGACCTGTATTTTCTGGATCGTGGACCTTGTCTACCCAAAAATTACCGACCTGTAGCTTGTTTCTGTTAAGGCCGGTCCACATAGAACTTTCGCGTTGGCTTTGGCATTGGCGTTAGTTTTACAGAACGCACGTTAAGAGTATGCTTGCTACAATGAACGCTTGGCAGCGAATGCTTGGGCCACTAAATTAACATACTAACGACAGCTAAATTAATATTGCATATCAATAATTTCATTAAAAACGATATTTCTTGGTCGCACTTGGTTAAAAAGGAAAAATATTTCACATAATTTTATTTATTTGCAACAGCTGAGAAGCGACACAAGCGAAAAGTTGAGAGTTGGCCATCTTTTTGCATTGTGTTGGCGGGAGCGTTGTCGAATTTTGGCTATGTGGACAGCTGCATCTGAATTCATGTATTCATAGTCAGCTGTTGAAGTGACGCCAACGCCAACGCAACGCCAAAGTTCTATGTGGACGGGCCTTAACTCTTCTTTGACGATTATTTCTCTACTGGTAGAGAATATACATACGCCATTCTCTACTACTCATTAGCAGTAGTGGTTGAGAATTGTTATAGAAACGAGCTACTGGCTAGAGATGTCAACATTTTTGGAAAAAAGATGTCGCAGGACCGAAAATTTGGAAAATGCTGTGGTCAATAAGACACCCAGCAAACAGGTGGGCAAAAATTCAAGTCAATCAAAATCAAAAGCAAATGTACTAGCTGCAGTTGTTAAGAAAAAACGTTGTCTCGACTGCCTGTTAAATTTATCTTCCCGGTAAACATCGTTATCGACTGCCTGCTATATGCTTGTGACCGATAAAGCAATAGACGAGTTTAAGGGGAAGAAAAATTTAATAGGCAGTCGAGAAAACGGCTCTGTTTCATGAACGACAGACACAAGATCACGTAAGAACAAGAGAGTGAAAAAAGTCGATTTTTTTGCGGGTTCTACGCCATCTTGTTTCACTGGAAAACGAGCGAAAAGTAAACAAAGCAAAGAAAACAACGAAAACCAAAATTAGCCAAAATTATTGTCAGCCACTTTAAACGCACAATTTAGGTAAAATTATGCAACAAAATGCTTTAAAATGTGTTGTCATGTTGAATTAACTCTTCTTTACTTGAATAAAAGTGTAAAATAGTAGTGCTTGTGATGTAAACAAACGCTCAGCTGACGAACCCGCTTTCGCAAACTTTTTTCTCAAACCCAGTTACAAATACAACGTCGCGTTCTTACGTGATCTTGTATTTTTGGTTCTGTTTACATTAACATGGCTTTACAAACCTGGGCTATCTCTATCTCAAATGTACGACATGCAGTAATCTCAGTGGTAAAAGTAGTAATGCATTACATATTAACCCGGAGCTTCTACCTCCGATTTGTGGTAACCGGGCATTGAACAACCCGCCCTTAGTGATTATTTTTTCGATTACCAATTTGCATAGTGTATGTGTGAGTGTAAAACTTTAAGGGCTGCCTGACTGCCACAGAAGGAAAATACTCTTTTGTTCACACTAGGCACTTGATAAAGATTTCGTGCTGCCTCCTAAATGCCAAACATTTCTTAATACCCGAGTGATGCGTTGATATGCCTAGAATATCTCAATAACCAGAGATTCCTTTGATCCATGAACTGGTTTATTTGAGTCATGCTGCTGCAAAAACGGTCGTCCCGAGCAATTTCATAAAGCCTAGGTAGATAAAAATCTCATTTAGGGAGTATGAAATGCCTGGCTTTCATTAGGTCATATTTGGCGGGCTGTCATATAAAATGACAGCCGAGTAAAAACGGCCCGAAAGCGTGATACAAAGGTGCGCATACTTAATGCCATCCTTTAATTAGCATTTTGAAAATTAAATTCGTCTTATATTAGACTAAAATTTACCCAATTTAACTTGTTAAATAAAAAAGCTTCTCGTAAAACACAATCGCTCACATTGAATATTTGAAGTTATTTTTGACAGTTGTTTGAATACAAACAAGGCGAGTTCATATAAGGTGGTGTTGCTAGAACAGCTGCTTTAATTCGCCTCGGTACACATATGTATTTATGTCAAAACTCCTTAGGAGTGAATGCGAAAGTAAGAGTGTTGAAATTTCCTTTCCCTCTTCCTCCTTGAGCGAAGAATAGCTGAAATTTGACATTTGTGTACCGAAAGTGAAACCAAAATACATGTTAGTTTTTGTTTTTGAACTACCGCTACCACCTTATATGAATTCGCCTTGATTACAAATAAAAAATAAAACATGTTCAAATCAAGTCTTTCTATTTAAATTTCTCAGCAAAAAACACAGTTACCTGAAGCGTGGTAGAGCATTACTTTAACATGGGAATTGCTTAGCATTTTATTTTATTTTTATTACTGACCTCTTTTTCAGTATTCTTCACTTATTTATGTACTTCACTTCAGTAACAGACATTAACTTCGCTGTAAATTAAAGAAGGCAAAGCATGCTTTTTATGCAATGGAAATTTCCACAGAAAGCAATGGTAGAAAAAGAATTTTTGGGTATTCTATTTTTCAGCTGACTACGATGAAGCATTCTACTTTGCTCTCCCCGTAATGATCCAAAGAAGCGAAATAAATAAAACATAGTAGGACGTACATTACCAGCAATGCCTAAAAGAAGCGGAAAAATTGGAAGACATTATAAGCCTTCCAGAACCACTAGAAGCGATTACCGTTTTTTTTGCTGGGCTATTGTTACATATAGTAGTACAAACTCCACGGAACAACATATTCTCCCCGTATGATATTGTAATTACTACTGGCAAAAAAATTTTAAATCGCTTGCATTCTACTCCCAACCATGTATAATCAAAATAAGGATTTGTTATCTGCCTTCAATTACCAAATATTTCTGACTTAATCTTTAAAAATTTTTTTGTACACCAATATTGGCAAACACTCCCATCCGGTAGTTTATTGTATTCGTACATACAAACAAACTTCCACTACCTTGCATATCGTAAAGACTTGAATCGAAAAAAATGTTCAACCATTTTCTTTAATCAATCGTGAAATAAGCTGGTGTTTACTTTTTGTATTCCTTTTCAACACTTTGTCATTTATATTGTCGATGCATTGATGTTTATACACATACATATGTATTTCAAATGTGTTGTGAAATTTTTTTATATTGTGTGTCCTTGCTCTTATGTACATATGTATGTATCTTTTTTCATTCACATTTTTTGTACCGTCAGTTACGAATATTTGTTATTTTTTGTTTGGTAACAGAGTAAAATTGAACTTTGTGACTGCAAACAAAATCTGTAAATCAAATATTTACGCACATCCAGGCGTGTAAAATTCATTTGATCAGCATCACATGTGTTTGTACATATTTACATTAGGGTATCTTACAAAAAAAGTGCTGCTTTCCAATGGAAATAATAAAATTTGATTTTTTTTTATGGCTACCACCAAAAGTATTATGATTGAAATAAGAAATTTTACTCAATTTTGATAAACCCCGGCTTACCATCTAGCGGTAGGTTTCGGAAAGGTGAAAAAACTTATATTGAATACTTGCGCCGGGTATTTAATGTTCGGCTCCGCCCGAACTTAGACTTTCTTACTTACTTTTTTTTTTTTTTAATTATTGATTGTTATGCAGCTTGGTATCCAGGGGCATTCGTCGTCGCTGATTTCGAAGCTGGTATTAAGTTTTAAAAATTCAAAATGGCGAATCAAATATGGCGGACGACTTTTTTTAAAACTATAGTGATTGTTATGAAACTTGGTATCTAAGGACATGCGTCGTCGCTGATTTCGAAACTCGTATTAAATGTTTAAAATTCAAAATGGCGGATCCAATATTGCGGTCGACTTTTTTTAAATAATTATGGATTGTAATGAAACTTGATAGCTAAGCACTTTCGGATTCACTGATTACCAATTTAATATTTGATTTCCAAAATTCATATAATTATATACATATCGTCGTTTAAAGTACAAAACCTGGTATCACGAAAATACAAAACCTCGTTTGTGAGGTTGCCAAGACTTTGTAAGAGAGAGTAAAGCTAGTTCTATTTCAAAACGGTTCTCTCTTTTATACCTAATTATCTCTCCTTCTTACATTTAAGTATAAATGGAATAGGGCTTGATGCCAAGGGTTTCCGGTAAGCAATATCTTTTTTGACACAAATATCAGTTACGAGGTTTTGCAGAACGACGATACGCGGTTTCGTACTTTAAACGACGATATGTTATAATTGAAATAAAGAAATGAGACCTATTTAATCACCCAATAGGGAGGGAAAAATATCTCAGTTAGACGGCCAATCACTTAAACTCAATTTTGATCTCTAGATTACGCTACCGTTTACGGAAAATCCATATCGCGTCAAAATTTTAAGATATTTATTGTGGATATTTTATGAAAAAAGTTTAAGCTTTAACAGGGAAAAATTTTAGAAACACAAATTTTTTGTAAATTTTTCGTTTGTATTAAAGGCTCTCTTTTACGAAAAAATCAAGCTATTAACGAAGAAAATCGGTGGATACATAAAAGAATGATGAATAAGCAAATAAAAGTAAGAAATAATTTGTTGTATGATAAATCGCCACTAGACACGAATAAAGGCGCGCAAGTGTTTTGACGGCGAAAAAAGACGCTTAAAAAAATTGTACGGAAAAAGGCGCTTAAGAAAAATTTCAGCGAAGAAAGACGCGTAACCTAGTTGACTGCGAAGAAAGACGCGTAAACATAGATTTATACCTGTCAAGGACTATCACTTCTGCAAACATAGTTGACCACAAAAAAAAGTTTACGCGTCCTTCTTCGCCGTCCAATATTTTAAAGCGTCTTTCTTCCTCTTGAGCCAAGTTTCTTCTGAATACTGTTAAGGCGATGTGGATAAAGCTGCATAGTCATGTGCCATGGGATGGTAAAGGTAAACGGAAAATAATTGTCTCTAATTAACATACCGAAGGGGTCAAAAGGCTTAGGCCCAATTTCAGATGGCGTACTTAAGTAGAGATTGTTGATTATCTTTCACTATTCATTTTCAGATCATGCATTTAATCTGAACTTAAATGGCCAATATTGGCTATTTAAATATGAGATATGCCCTGGGTTTGTACCAAACAAAATATAAACAAATAAGCACAAAATATAAACAAACAAGCAAATGCAATAATTTCAAGGAACAAGCAGCAGTGCTGCTTATTGATTGGCATATTTAAATGAAGTTGATCTGAAACCCAACGAAAGCTAAATGGAATTTAAACAGCAATCCACAATTAAACTTAAGTGCCGTTTAAATTTTCATCTGAAATTGGCCCTTTGGGCCCGTTGTTCAATGTCTGATTAACACAAATCGGAAGGAACTGCTTTATCGATCACATGTTATATGCATGATGTCGAAATCTTCGATAATGATGTACTGGTGATAGCCATACATTGAACAACGGGCCATTAACTGAGATGGAAATGCTTCAGTTTAAGATAGACTTTACATTTAAAGAACTTTTATATTTAAAGCAACAAAACAAAATCTTTATAAGAGCATAAGACCTGTTTTCATTATATAAATAAAATAAAATAAATAAATAAAATATATAATGTAAAAAAAAATATTTTTTAAACACAAGCTTTTATTTAACATGTACAATCAAAGGAATAAAATAAAGTAGTGAAACGAAAGTTTTTTCAGGAAAGGATTTTTAAAACTGCACTAAAATTAATAAAATAAAATGGTGACAGGTAATAAGGTCAATGGAAATAAGGTCAATTGACTTTTTTCCCACCCTGGTGCGAAATAAAGTCAATTGACATTATTACCTTTTCAAAAGCGAAATAAAGTCAACAAAAATTTGGAAATAACGTCATTGATGCTATTTCCTCATTCAAATGGAAATAGCGTCAACAATGCTTAAAGTATGTCGATTCATAGAAAAAAATGTTGTTCTTACAATAAACATTGCCCCGTAAGTGTTGTTTTTTAATAGATGAAAAAGGTTATTGTCAAATACTCAGTGTTTTGATGTTAATCCACACACAATCATGAACTACCACCAATTGATTTTATTAAAAAAATTTAAATTACGAATATGTAAAAACACGATGCGAAAAACTAAACACCTGCGCACAGCTGGAATACGAGAAATATTTGAAGAAAGAGTGTAGAAATGATCCATAACTTGCAAAACATTTTTCGTTTCCACAAAAATAAAGCGAACACTATTAAATTGATGAAACAGCCCATGTCCAAAAACCCCGGAGGAACACTGAAAGAATTCTGTGTTTTAAATTAGCATATTTTGAACGAATTCGGAATGTCTAGGGTGGAAAAGAAACCAACCTTTCTATAAGGAAACAATTATAGAAAAAGAATTTTCTTACACTGTATTCATGTCTCCGCCAGCAACTTGTGGAACCGAGATCATATAAGTTAATTGATTGGTTTTCACACACTTTTGAAACACAAATTATATGCTTTTTTACTGCAGACAAGTTGTTGCCCCAAAACACAGCAGAAATCTTCCAATGCCAACTATCCTTAGTTATGAGGTGCCATATTGAGGATAAAAAAGTGCCAAAATGTGCCAAAGAGAGAAATAATAAATTATGCCAAATTGAAAAATTAAGTGCCATTTGAAGTAAAATAGGGACAAATGGCACGGTTTGAGCCAAGTTGGCATCCCTGCTTCCAATAACTTACAAATATAAAAAGGTGAAATATCGAGGGCTTGAATTCATTAATATCCTCTATCTGCAATTTGCACAAAAACTAATTTGTGATTTTAGAAACCATGTGGGACTTATTACCTGTCGTTATATAAGGTAACATTAATATCACTGATGACAGTTAAAGCTTGGGTGGATTTTTATATTAGAATCTCATCTTTGTGAAAAATGTGCAGAGGGTATTTTATTGAATATAAGCCCTCGATGTTTAAAATATATAAAAATTTTATTTCAACGTATACAAAAAGTAAATCCACCTGCGTTACAGCACGGTGGGAGATGGGGAAGGCTGGGCCGGGGGCCGCGGCGTAGCGTGACGTGGTGTGCGCGCCGGTGGCGCGGGGTACGCGGGGCCCGAGCGCGGCGCGCGCGGTGTGGCGCGCTAACGCGGGCCGCCGCGAAGCTAAGCAAATTTAATGTTTGAAAGAGAAATAATGTCAATTGATTTTATTTCGTTTTTAAAAAGGTAATAATGTCAATTGACTTTATTTCGCACCAGGGTGGGAAATAAAGTCAATTGACCTTATTTCCGTTGATCTTATTAACTGTCACCAATAAAATAAGTTAAGCTTTCGTCAAAGTTACTAGACGTCATTATGGACATTTTACCTCCGGTTTGTGTTAACCGGATATTGAACGGCCCTTAGTCAATTGTTGTCGTTTGACAGCGTGAAACTCTCTGCAGTGCGTTTGCGATTCGGTTTCAGCGTTCTACGCAAAAATTTGTTAATCAAATAATTTGGTGCTAAAGACATAAATCTGAAAAGTGCATTCCCGTTGCATTCGTTTTAAGAGCGTACATATGTACGGATATACAAATCGGCGATGTTTTTCAAAACTGCCCATCGACCAATTGCAAAACCGCCTATTATAGGCACTCAAATTTTTTAATTGGAGCGAAAACCGGGGTTTCTTTGAAGGCATTGCCTTGATAGGCGGTATTTTCTCTAGCTATTATTTTACAAATCTGTTGCTTTAGTAACGAGTTTACGATTCTTAGGCATAAATCTCGATGCCTGTATTTCAAGGTTACCAAATCTCGTTTTTGTCACAATGGCTATTTAGGAGGTTTTGCAACTGGTCGATGGGCAGTTTTGCAAAAACATCGACGATATGTATGTATGCTATGCACTTATGTTAGCTTTAAATTGTAACGTTTTCGCAGCTCCCTATGTTTGTCTTCATCTTAAGCAGATGTCCCCCGACAGAAGAAGTTAAATATCGCGCCTAAACATGTATTTGCACTATTTACATACGCTACAGCGGAAATGGACGACACGCCATTTCTTTAAATGAAATTAACTGCTGCTATATGTATGTATGTTCATATGTATGTTTATACTAAACGTGAGCAAACAACATTTTGCTTGCATAGTCTTCTGTTGTCTTTCACTGCAAGTTGAATTATTTTAATAGTTGCGTTCGACAAGTCAAAAATTTGTAATAGTTTTCCCAAATTTTTACTGGATGGCGTTCGATAACGACAAAAAAATATCCAACACACAAAAATTGAGAGAGCAAGCGTTCATTTTGATGCGAGAGAAGCGTTCATTTTGTACTGGCAAAATTATAGTCAGTAAAATATATCCAACACGAAAACATATGATCACAAAACGTATGGTTGCAATTTTTGTAAACAAACAAAATTGCATTTTTCGAGTTTTGGTATTTATATGCTTTTTGTCTGCCTGCTATGTGACTTTATGATAGTGCCAACTAGTTTGTATTTCTAGAAATGTTCCTGGCGAACATTAAACGTTCACTTTCCTTTTTTCTTCCATGGAGGCAACATGAATTTCAGTTTGTTTACAAATAAAACATAAACAAAGTCAGCTGGTGTGTCTTCTTTTTCCGGTTTTTGCAAGTGATGGCTAATTTCCTGTTCGTTTACTTTTTTGCTTTTTCTTCTCTTTGGGAGAGAATTTTCGCTTACGCTCTTGATTTTGATTGTTGGCTGGTGTTGGCTAATTTTGTTATCGAATGCAACTAATATCTACTGCAAGATTTTGTATAGACAGGACTAAAAAGTAGAAAATAAATAAAATAAAATAAAATAAAACTTTTTAATATACAACGCTTTTATAAATGGACTAAAAATTAGAAAATAATATTTGTTAGTCCCATAGAATTTGTATAGATAAATTTTGATTTTGAAATTTTAGCAAAAGTCATTATAGACAATTTATGAGATTGAAAATGAAAAGCGTGGGGCACATGTAATAGACCTGAATTGATATGAAGGGTAATATATATATGAATGTGGATATATGAATAACGACCGCTTAAAATCGATCTCAAATTTGTACTTTCTCTGTAGAAATTTTAGGTATATGTTATGTAGTTTGGCTATTGTCAATTAAATGTAATGCTTGGTATTGCATGCGCTTCACGTTTTTCGTTTTCAATCTCATAAATGGTTTATAATGACTTTTGCTAAAATTTCAAAATCAACAACGGGCCCTTAGCTTAGATGAAAATGCTTCAGTTTAAGATAGACTTTACATATAAAGAACTTTTCTATTTAAATCAACAAAATAAAATCTTTATAAGAGCTGTTTTCATTATAAAGGTTTGCTCAAGCAGCAGTGGTATGGCACCGCGCGGTATAACTTCGTATGGCATGTTTGCTCATGTATGAATATACATATATGTATACACATGTATTAGGGGTGTTGCTAATGTGGAATTTTAGACATCCGCGGATGCGAATGCGGATGCGAATATCTAATAGCTAACATCCGCGGATGCGGATGCGAATGCGGATGTCAAGTATTTATAAGAAATAATTAGAATCTAGCATAATGGCGAGATCGTATGTCAGGTTTTTCTAAAGCTTTTTAAAAGGAATTATTCATTCTCATTCCTTTGGCTGTTTCAGAATTTGGGGAATGTGTAATTTCATCATCGTTTTTCGATTTTAGTTTTTATCAGGGACGTGAATTTTTTCCAGATTCTACCACACAGAATTTTTTTTAAGTCCGATCACTGTATGTACTTTCTGATACATTTTAATATATGGTACGTACGGGTACATACAAAAAAGTAGCATTTACATATGCAAATGCGTATCTTGCAAAAGCCCGTTGGGGCTGAAAATATTGTCACACAACACGTCCGTCCACTAAAATTTAGGTACAAGACTGAAAATTTTACGAAAAGTCCACTGCTGTATAGCACGGTTGCCATTTCCAGTTTATTTTTCGGACCAAAAAATGGACCAAATGGTAACTAATATACACTGAGGGAAATAATGCATAGTAAAAATGAATACTTTATATTTGATTATCGTTTAAAAATGTTCGTATTTAACAATAATATTTTCATACAAAATTTATTACGCACGTATTTGGCTGTTCACATCTGAGTATGTATGTATATGTAAGGGTACATACGCACCCCAAGCATGCAGAGCGCCGCTCTGAGAGCGGTGACAACACACACATGCTTACATAGTACAAATCGCGTGCTGTGGTGTTGATGGATAATCAACATTTGAAAGCAAATTTATATTTCTGGGTGTAGCTGAGTGCGCAAAGATGCTTGCCACAAGTTGTTGATATCCGGAGATGGTCGGGTTCGAATTCCACTGTAGGCAACATGCAAATCAAATTTTTTTTTTAGTTTTTGTCTTGATTATTCACTTCACGGATGCTTTTTCAGTACGAACGCGGTCATTTTAATATGCGCGTAATTGAATTGAATATTTACCAATATACAGTACTTTCGTTGACGTTTATAGTAAGATCAATTACGTTTCTATTTGATTTTAATATTTTTTTCCCTCAGTGTACCGAATTTTGTTACATTGAGTGGAGTTTATTCCTCTTTATCAAGAAAATACGCCCACTCAGCTTTTTTTATATTGATTTTTTTCTTATATTGCATACAAAGTGCATTACAATTGCATATTAATAACATATTATTTAAAGTTTTAAATTATAATTTGTTTCTTAGTTTCGTTTTTATTATTGCTGTGAGGCAGACTAAAAATGTTATGAACTAAATCACACAATTCTCCAGAGGCCGCATCCACCCAATCCATTTTTAACCAAACTTACTTGATCCCAAAAACGTTCTATATTGGTACAGTTTTTGAAGTTACTTTCACTCAGCCTCAATTTGCGAAATTGAAAATCAATTATGTCTGCATCATTTACCAATGCAGAAAATTGGTCGAGTGGCGGCAAAATTGATACATCAGTATCAGAAAGAACTTTATGTGGGGTAATAATTTCAAGATGTTTAATATCTTTTCGATTGAAATCGAATATTATTTGCATGTGCTAAATGCTATGATTAAAGTTGTGCTACCTTCCCATAATTAAAATTGGCAAGAAACCGCGATATTTTTTGAAGCGTGCTTTGACAGATGAATAGACACGCCATATTTGAAAATCAGTGACAAGGCGAGTTCACACTTTTAGCAGGTGTTGCCAATCGGCCCTATGCTGAATATCGTCATCGTCGACGATCGTCAGTGCATCAGTAACATGGCTTACGATGGCCGTATCGTCACTATTACTGACGATGACGATATTCAACATAGGGCGGAAAATTCAGTAAATAAATAGAAAAATTTGAAAACGCGAAACTATTGCTTGAAATGAAAGCGTGATAATAACCTAACTAAAGGCTTGTTAAAATTACCATTTTAAAAAGAATTGGACCAATAAACCAAACGAAAAGGAATGGACCAATTGGACCAAAACGGCAACCGTGCTGTATAGTTGTCAAATTTATCAAGAAACGTACTTAAAACAACAACAACGTACGTTCGCTTGCAGTTCGCTGGGCTTTGAATTTATTTGTGGAAAGTCATGACTACGCATGAATTGTTCACACTATTTCACTCATCCAGCATGCATACTTCATGAATGCATACAACCGATTTCTACTGGGTACATACCATTGTGTACAAATACAAGTGAGATATCTTAGCAATAGACGTCATCCTGAGCCACAGCTGCGATCATCTGTTTTTTAGAGTTGCTTATTTTGGTCAAAACTGTGCTTTTTTGACCTGAGTTGCATCAAATAGTCTCATACAACTTAGTAGTATTTGTGGTTCAAATGGTAACATATAAGCCCAAAAACTTGAAAAATATTAGATGATTGTTTTTTAAAAATGCTATTTATCAAATTTCGTTTGATTTCGACATTAGAAATATTCATATTACAAAAGTTTTTCACATGTGTTTTAAGATTTTAAAGCTTTTAAAAAATACGGTAGAATGCAACAATGTGCTTGAATTTGTTTGCATCTTCGTCAGCTTATTCGTTTTCAGACTAGAAAAATGGCGAACAGCCATCAAAATACTGATTCAAAATACACATCTTTCACTTTACACACAAATGGGTGCGCGCATTAAAATTCAGCCCTTATGGTAAGTTAATTGCATCGTGCGGCGACGGCAAGTTAAGAATTTGCGATACATTTTCAGGCGAATGTGTGCGAACGTTCACCGGGGGAAGAGGTACGGGACGACAGCTGGCATGGTATCCAGACGGTAATCTGGCTTTAGCATTAAGTTGTAACCGCGTTAAAGGCCTGTATGCAGCTCTCAAGAAAAGCAAAAACTCCATATAAAATGACGTACAAGAAATGGCTAAGAAATTTTCTTGAGTCAAATTTCCTTAAGGCAGTACGCAGTTCTTAAGAAATTTACTAGGCTTTCTACTACGGTTTTCTAAAGTTTTTTGTGAAAAAAGAGCACAAGGCAACCCAGGTTTGCAACAGAAATATATGCCCGTTCCATTATTTCTTGAGGAAAGAGTGAGGCAACAGGCTGTGAAGTATCAAAAATGACAAAATTCCTTGGACACACACGCGAAATAATGGCAATTTTTTCTTGACCGTTTTCTTGAGAGCTGCATACAGGGCTTAAGATATTTGACATAGCCGAAGGCGAGCTAATACAGTGCATTCGTCGCCGGAGAATGATGTTGCATTTCACCCAAGTGGAAATTTCTTGGTGACTGGCGGCGACGACGATACAATAAGCTTGTTTGATTTATTAGAAGCACAATATAACCAGTAAACAACCTTCGGTGAATTTGGCGACTGCCTTCCTCGGGGATGAATATGCTAGGGATGAAATTATTGGCACACGCGCCTTCTAAGCACGCAGGGTTGCTTTTAAGAAACAAAAAATAATTACCTCCAAATAGTTTCAAAAAGTATAGTGTAAAACGAAATTTATTGAATAATTCCACATAAAATGGTATACATAAATGACTCATTTTCTAAACGATTTAAATAAAACGCATTTCATAACCTTTTTTGTGCAAACGGTTTTTGCGAATTGATAGAAAAGTACTACGGATTGTAAATTTTTGTTAACTATGAGGTGAATGAAAATTTTCAACCCGGCCTGACGGTTTTGAAGAATTTTTTTGTTCTAATTTTATTACTAAGGCGTCTAATAAATGCATGGCTTTTAGTTCTAGAAGAATAAAAGTCAGTAAAGACAAGTCTTTTTGGAATAATTTCTGATTTTAATTGCTCAACTTCTTTTGCACCAGAGCAACTGTCAAAAATTTCCAGCAGTAAAAAGTTACGAATTGGCACAGCAATGTAAAATTTTCTCGCCATAATAAAAAAGTTTTTTCAACATGGAACTTTTCTACAAATTGACATGAAATTACTATCTCAACGCTCGGAGCGCTGCCCCTGAGGGCTTTGGCCAACTGATAAAAAAAAGAGAAAATTTGGAAATACCAAAGAAAAATTTTGAGATTTCTCCTTGTGAATAAAGGCATTGGCCCAATGTAGGCTTGCTTTGCTTGCTTCGCTTTGAAAAATGTCAAACAGTGTTTGAACTCTACTAAAATGTATGAAAGTTGGCCAAATGGCAGCTTGACTTCACTTGCTTGAAGCGCTTCAAAGTTTCGAATAGCCGAAATCTCTATTTGACAACGCTTTGCAGGCTTTTGACAATGAGATGTTTTCGTGATAAATGAATTCAAGCAAATTGCTAAAGGCTTATTTAAACAATGTTGTTTAACTAAAAATGCTGCAAGGATGTACATACATACGTATCGCCGTTTACAGTACAAAACCGCGTATGGTCATTCTGCAAAACCGCGTAACTGACATTGGTTGCCAAAAATTGGATTTTCTCACACAATCTCTTGGCTCAATCCTTATCCATTCGTCCTGAAATATACTAGCCAGAAATGCGATTGCTTTATAAAAAAGATAACCATGTTGAAACATTAGTGTTTTTACTCTCTAGAAAATAATTTATGCAATCTCACATACGCGGTTTTGCATATTGTTGATACGCGGTTTTGCACTTTAAACGACGATATGTACTTGTAAATAAATGTCTTAATTTAAAAAAGTGTTGCCGAAAAATGTGAGTAATTCAATGTCAAACAAGCCGTGCAATAAGCAGTGAAAAATCGCCTTTATGAGTTAAGAGTTTTTTATGTGTAAATGAGCTAGTATAATTAT
>NW_023458556.1:111634525-111640978 GCF_013731165.1 Rhagoletis pomonella | reverse complement strand
AAAAATCATGCTCGTACCTGACCGGTTGTCTGGAAATGGAAAGCATCTGTGTGAAAAAAATTATATAATATAAATTTTTTCCTGTATTCAACAGTTGCTCGTTTGGAAATCTAATTTGCATACATTTGATGCCTATAGCTCTCGCAACAAACAAGCCAGTTCTCAAAGAGTCCAAATTGATTTTAGTCATGCAACAGCTCCACATAACTCCGCCATAGACACACCAGTTGCTGGAGTACCAAAAAGCTGTGATGACAGTATTTTAATTGATCCACGACAATCGGAAGCATATGGAATGCGTGATTGGTGCTTGATAGCCAATATACTACAAGAGCGAAACGCTACAAGGGATTTTTTCTTAAATTTCTTGTTAAGGGTCATCGAAAAATTCCTTGTGTTGTAAATAATAAAGGGAATGCCGGGTTTTTCTAAAGCCAGCTTCCCGACATAATCTACTATTCCAAACGAACACAGAAATATAAATGTATCTAAAACTGAATAACTCAAATCAAATTGGATTGCATTCGCATAATAAATATACCTAATATTGGATCTGTTTTGATCGTAAAAAATACAGCTTGCAATCATTTAGATTATAGTTTTGAAAGAAATTGATTGCAATCGTAAATTGTGTAAAAATTGTTAATAGCAATATGCCTTAAATTTATTTTCCCCTTGTAACGGTTATAAAATACGTTAAATCCGCACTATCTGCATTAACAAAAAAGCTAAATTGGAATATTTAAAATAAAACGATTCATATTTATTTTCTAATAAGAATTGTTTCTTTATTGAAAGTATTTAATACTAATATAATGTAGTGGTTAATGTTTAAAAATGAATTCGCAATATGTCCGCAGCTCAGGTTGATTTGGAGAAATCCGTTTACATTTTTCGAATTACATCTACTTGAATACAAGATAGGCAGGGTTGCATACAAATGGTAGTTCCGTAAATATTTAAAATATGTTAGTTCATTCAATATTTACATCTGCACACGGATTCCAACTTTCGCTATCGCTAAAATGCTAAAATCTGCTAAAACGCTTAAGCTAAAATATTATCCGAATTTTTGGCGAACTCCGAAGATCGCGATTCTGTCCACCCTGTCGCTAAAAATTGCTTAGCCTAAATTTTAGTTCTTTATCCGGCCGCCAGGAACGCTGTGCAGCAACGGCAGCGGTCAAATTTCGTTTTGATTTTAACAGTGATAAATAGTGAAAATAAGAGTAAGTAGAACTTTTCAATAATTTTGGCCTATTTATTATAAATTCATATAACTTATAAGTAAAAAACTTAATAAAATACAATCGAAGAGTTTTGGATTGCAAATTAAATGAAGTGTTTGTAAAGTGATAAGAAGTCGGTTAATTAAGCATTTTGTTGCAGCCATAAATACAAAAAACTGATGTAATGCTATTCATGAAAACCAGCAATAGATATAAAACTTAATTCACTATGCAAGCCGATTCTTAAGTTGCTAGCCATTATTTACTAAACCACACACCCAATCGTTTCTTAGAAGGACTATGGTCATATTTTATGAACAATGGTGTGGTTACTGCAAACACACGGAGCCAATTTTCGGGCAAGTTGCTCTGGAACTACATGGCCTGAATATACGAGCACGAAAACTTCTTTAGACATGATTTTCGTATTTACCGCTCGGAATGAAAATTCGTTCATATCTAACAATAATGTTTTTTACAGGCAGTGCAAAGGATCTTTTTAATGGTGATCGCATCAAAAATAGTTGGTTGACGTTTTTCTGTTTCCATCCTTCACCGTCTTTAATGGCTCCTCCACACGCGTTTAGTTTCTGGGCAAGATGGTTCCACTGCTCCAGCAAACGTTTACAACCGGACGTCATTCACGAATTTAAAAAAAGAGAACTTAAACGATTTCATTTACGAGAAAATCTTTTCCATACCTGTCATGAGCAAATTCCCTGCGTTCTTCCAAAAATTGAACAAGCATATATTTTTGCTCATTTGTCACCCTTCTACTGTTGCAGTTTTCCATTTTTAATATGAATTTCAACAATTTTTATTTAATCGAGTAGTTTAAACAAACAACAATCTAAATATTACCTATTTTTTGTTGCTTTACTTTTTGAGCACCGGATATTTGTCGTCGTCAAATTTGCAGGCTTTTAAGCGAAAAAGAAGTATTTTTAGCGATGGAAAAAACGCTGGAATCGCCATTTTAGCTGTTTGAGCTGTCAAAAACAGTTCACTCACTTTATCCGGGTTCATTTTGTTCATCGCTAAAATTTGTCAAAAAATGAGCAAAAAATGGCGATTTCTAGAGTTGGATTTTCATGATAGAATCGCGAAAATCGCTGAAAATTGCTAAAATTCATTTAGCACTTTTTGGCGTTGGAGTTTTAGCGATAGCGAATGTTGGAATCCAGGTGCTGGGCCAATAAATAATAACAAATATAGCCGAAAAAACAAAGTTTCAATTAAAACGAGTTTTTATAACCCCCCTTAAATTCCGATTAATTTTAAATACGAAAATAACGATATTTTTTCATGGAGAAGTAATTTTTTTCATATACCTTGTGTAGGTATAAACAAGAACCCCATTAGCAAAAAACGATTGGACTCAACATATATTTCTTTACAGCATTTATACCCCTGTCTTTATTTTTTTAATAAATCTGTGTTCGTATGGAAAAGTAGCTTATGTCGAAAGGCCGGCTTTAGTGTAATGCGGCATTCCCTTTATTTTTTAAACGACAAGGAATTTTTTGATGAGACCTAAAAAGAATATTGACTTGCTAGTATTTGAACTATTTCTTGCACGTTTATTTGATAAAAGTTGTTTAACGGCTTAGCGCTCGTAAGTCATTCGCAATCGAATGCTGCGAATGCCGATTTATACTAAAGCCAGCCTTTCGACATAAGCTACTTTTCCATACGAACACAGAAATAATTTGCGCGATTGACCGAAATGGAAACAAATAATAATTGTAATTTATTATAACAATAATTCGAAATTAAAACGAGCTGTATAAAGAAAACCAGCCTATTGTCACTTCACTTCAATGTTAGTTAATGTATAATTGAATAAATTTAATTTCTACTTTCCGAAAATTTCCAATGGTGCTGATTGCTGCAAGGATTATTTAGCGATTTGGAGCATAATCAACACAATATATGCACATAAATATGTATTATTTCACAGATCTCAGGGTCAGCTTAGAAATACGTCACCAAAATTATATAAAATTTAAGTAGGAATTATTATTATTTATAACGTAAAAGCGCTATCTGACCCATTCTGATAAGTATATTTCCCCTAAAGTTAACCCATTTTATTTATATTTAATATTAATTTTATTAGATATATGTACATATCTGAAAATTTTAAATAAAATATATATTTCCCCTAAAGTTAACGCATTTTATTTACTTTGTCTCTCGTGAAAATACATATTTTATTTAAAATTTTCAGATATATACATATATTTTAAATTTTTGCTATAATTTTTGTCTCCTTTTAATATTTAATTAGATACGTTAAGATTAAAATAAGCTTAAAACGAAACAGCACAGCAACCCTTTTCTGTTCATCTTGAGCACACAAAACCCTCTTTTGTTAAAATTCGGCGCTGCACAAAATCCTGGCTTTTATATTTTCCAACAAAATACCACTTCGCAACCCTGGATTTTCACGAAGCGTTTCATTCCGGTCGTAGTTTTGCAACTTCGGGCCATTCGGTGTTGTATGCCATATTGGCTGCCATATTGTTCACACTGTCATCGCCATATTGAACACCCTGTCAACCTTAAGATATCTCACTTGTATTCTTCCACAATGGTACATACCCAGTAGAAATTCTATGCATAACGCAGTGATCACACGATTTGTACATTTGTACAGATTTGTACACTTTCACAGTTACAGAGTGCTGTTGTTTGGAAAGTTGCTGTTGAGATGAACTCATTATATCTAGACAACACCACTCTGTGACTGCCAAAATGTACAAATCTGTACAAATGTACAAATCATGTGATCCCTGCTTAAGACTTCGCTGTTGGTGGCATGAGCTTGCTGCTGTGTATACATGTGTGTGTATAAATTTCAAAATAATTTGCAAGAATCTCCACATACACAACAAACATACAACCTAAATGTATACTATGCACTTAGCTTTAAATTTTAACATATTCGAAGCTTCCTATGCTTATCTTCATCGAAAGCAGGGATCAGAAGATTTATACATTTTAACAGTTACAGAGTGGTGTTATTTGAAAGTTGTTATTGAGCTAAACTCATTATTTCTAGACAACACCACCCTGTGACTGCCAAAATGTACAAATCTGTACAAATGTACAAATCGTCCGATCCCTGCTTAACAGCTTCTTTACAGCGTGTGCACTACTGCTAGTGATAGCAGAGCGTAATTTGCCGGCGCAACTATGTAGGATTGTTTTAGGCAGTGGTATGATAGATTCTATTGTGAATTCCTTGGTAAGATAAAATACCGGAAATCAGTTTGAATAAATCAGCTGCTAACCTTGGGATATTTCTATACATAACACACCGATTTGTTTCTGATTATGCTCCTAATTCGTGACACGTTGGGCGCGTTCATATTGTCTAACCGTAGACTGTTTGTCTTAGAAACGCACACTTGAGTAGTTCCGCTCAGTTCAACAGTTGCCAACTTTCCGCCATATTTTCCATCGTAAAATTTGTTTGCTACCTGAACTCAACGCCGCTTATATTAAATGTACTACGCTCATAAATGGAGAGTCAGCCCTTAATAAAAATATTATGTCCTGGTTATATAAAATAAAACTAAAAAGTTCAAAACAAAATAATGTAAAAAAAAATATTTTTTTAAAAACAAGCTTTTATTTAACATATACAATCACAGGAATAAAATATAGTAGTTTAACAAAAGATTTTTTAGCAAGAAAATTTTGTCAAAACTGCACTAAAATGAATAAAATAAAATAAGTTATGGTCTCGTTAAAGTTACTGAAAGTAGAGTTGTAAAACTATCGATAGTGCCACCATCGATAGTTTCCATGTTTCAGAAAAAAACTATCATTACTCGTTGATAGTTTCCAGCAATACTATCGATATTGTCAAACGCTACCATCGATAGTACTATCGATAGTCAATGTAATGTTAAAAACTGTTCCAAATTAACACGGACGGCATCGAAAAACAAAATATTGAAAATATAAAGACACGTAGGGCCGTTTTCTTAAGTAACTTTTAACTTTAAAATTCACTTTCTGTTTAAATATTGCTTTAACATGTATAGTTCTGTCTAAGTAAAGCATTTTACTATCGATTACTTACAATTAACAAGTAAGAAAGTCTAAGTTCGGGCGGAGCCGAACATTAAATACCCGGCGCATGTATTAAATATATGTTTTTTACCTTACCGAAAGCTACCGCTACATGGTAAGCCGGGGCGTATCAATTTTGAGTAAATTGGAGTCCATAGATTTCGAAATTTTGAAGTTTCAAGCAGTTCTGAACTTTACCGTTATATGAAAAGCGGCCTCAATTTTAGTCCGCTTTCAATGATTTTCAACGTTTTGCTTTTATGTGGCAAGCATAATAACCATACCGAGTTTGGTACAAATTGGTAGAACGGTTACCGAGATACATATATGTGATCATAAGTAGGCGGTGCCACGCCCATTCTCCAAAATTTTATTACAAACGCATTTCTTGGTTAAGAATTGTTGCAAGCATCAAATTTTGAATAAATTAGCTTTAATATTTACTGATTTATCGAAGATTTTGTATTTCTCTAAATTACCGTTATATGGGATGTGGGCGTGGTTATTGTCCGATTTTAAAAATTTTGCCATTTGGTATGCTGAACGAGGCCAACAACTGTGCCAAGTTTGGAAGAAATTGGTGCAGCGGTTACCAAGATATACACATGTAACCATAAGTGGGCGTGGCTACGCTCATTTTACAAAAATTTATAATATTCTTATTTTTCGTCTTAAAGTTATTTTAAATATCAATTTTGAGTGAATAATCTCCAGTAGTTACTAAAATATCGCAGTTTTCGTATTTCTGAAAATTACCGTTATATGGGAAGTGGGCGTGGTTACAGTCCGATTTCGCCCATTTTCAATACCAACCTACCTTGGATAAATGGAAACCTACATACAAAATTTCGTTGAGATATCTCAATTTTTGCTCGAGTTATCGTGTACGCGGACGGACGGACAGACGGACAGACGGACGGACAGACAGACATGGCTTAATCGATTTCTCTTTTCATTCTGATCATTTATGTATACATTTGTCTATATCTATCTCGATTCGTTTTGGCTGTTACAAACAACCGTTATGTGAACAAAATTAATATACCCTTGTGCACAAGTGCGCTCGGGTATAAAAATAAAATTATGAGCTTAGTAAAGAAAGCTCCTTCTTATGATCTATAACACACGGCAACAAAAATGG
>NW_023458556.1:111626198-111634515 GCF_013731165.1 Rhagoletis pomonella | reverse complement strand
TTTTTTGCCGAATTTTTTTAAATTAAATAAACTGTGCACACTTCGATTCTTTTACGAAATTTCGGAATAGAATCTGTAAAGTAATGGAAATTATGTTGCTATGTGAAGAATTTTTTCAGAATTTTCTTTATTTTTCGTACAGAAATTTCTTTACAAGTTCGTGTCAACCACTTCATATAATTTTCTTTGAAGATTCGTAAAAAACACGTTACAGAAATGAGATGCTCCTAAAAATTTCGCGAACTTTGGTTTGCAGGGTTATTACAAAAAAACAAAACTTATTGAAATACTTGTGCGTTCACTTTTTATGTGTATTTTATATGGACATTAGCGTGGGCCGAAAGTCCGCTTTTTTTTTAGAATTTTGATTGGTAATAGCAAAAATATGGCTCATTATGCTCTAAAAACAATCTGTGTGAAAGATGACAATTTTCGGTCAATATCTTAGGCTCGCCCAAGTCCATCAAAGTTGAATGTGCTCAAAAAATAAAAATTAATAAATACATTAATTAATATTTTTTTAAAATAAAATTGCAAGTATCTTCGAAAGTATCCTATTATATTTTTTCCTATTCCTATATAATTTGGTAAATCGATCTTTTTGGTAGAGATTCGAAGCAAGGTAAGAAACAATTTTTTTAGCACTTGAACTTTGGTGGACTTGGGCGAGCCTAAGATATGGACCAAAACTGGTCATCTTTCACGCAGATTGTATTTAGAGTATAACGAACCATGTTTTTCCTATTACCAATCAAGATTCTAAAAAAGCGGATTTTCGGCCCACGCTAATGGATATGTTACATTAAAAATAGGAATTTGAAAAATTCATTTATTCATTTTTGGCATTCAGTATGCAATAATATTTTCTGTAAAGAAAAAATTTGCTAATTTCTAATTACACAAAAAACAACGAAATCAGAGAAAAAACTACCAAATTCGAAAAAATAAAAGAAAAACAACCAAGTTGGTTGGAAACAATCAACAGTGGCGACCGTGGATTAAATCCTGCAGTACGGGAACAGATGAACTGTCGGTAAGTTGGTTTCAGGTTTGGATTATGAAAGACACAAACCAAATTTGGCCAAAAAAAGGGTTGTGTTTAAGGACAGTTTAACGAAATGTTTTGTATGGTAAATTCCGAGTTTAAGAGTAGAGTTAAGCGTTAAACTCCAAAATGGCCCATAAACTCGAGTTAATAGCTCAATGAGAACACTTTATTAGCTTCTTTAGTTTTCTGGTATATCAAGGAATTTTATAGCATTTCTTACGTATATGCTCACAGAAAAGCTCATTGGCTTTCAACTTAAACATATAAAAACATTTGACCACATCATTATTAGGAAATATTGGATTCCACTCTAGAGAAAGAATTTCATTGCTATAGTTCGGGAGCTAGCAACGTCGTGAAAACAGGAATTTCAGGACTTGGTTTTTTGATATGACATCTCTCTCACTCCCCTTGATTAGCGTGGGGGCCCTCTGGCAGGCGGTAATGGTTGCGTGGACTAGTGCGCATCATATCGTTAGATTATATCCTTCAGCTGCATAATAAAAAAAAAATTAACCGCGCTCGAGAATAGCTAAGCCCTCTGCAATTCCTAAATTATTTGATGTAATTATTACAAATCAGTTGACGTATTCTATCTCTTCTACCATTTCATACTGTCAACATGGGTTTTGCAAAGGCAAATCAACTTCAACAAATTTACTTGAGTTCACAACCTATATCTCAAAAGCGTTAAGTAAAACAAAAATGTGGATGTTATATATACCGACTTCAGTAAAGCATTTGACAAAGTATGTCCCTCTTTGCTCATCTATAAACCTGATCTTCTTGGTCTTCAACCTAATTTTCTACGTTGGATCTCTTCATACCTCTATGATAGATCACAAAGAGTTATGTATAAAAATACTATTTCTGACGTCATTGATGTTAGTTCAGGAGTCCCGCAAGGTAGCCACCTAGGCTCGATTCTGTTCTTGCTTTTTATAAACGATATTTTTACAGATATAAAATTTTCAAAAATTTGAATGTACGCAGATGATGTGAAACTTTATAAATCGTACGTATCAATCAAAGAAAAGCATTTGCTACAAGCACATTTTAACCTGCATGGCTAACTGGTGCTATGTAAATCGTATGCCTCTAAATCTGGAAAAATGTAAAGAAATGTGCTTCTCGCAAAGAGCTGTTCAGCCACTTTCTTATGCAATAGATAACCATAATTTGGAACAGGTATACAATTTTGTGGATCTTGGCATCACAATGGATCCGAAACTTAATTTAATCTTCACATTAATGTGACAGTCAACAAGGCTAAAGGTGTACTTTTATTTGTGAAACGATAGTCGAAAGAATTTAGTGACCCTTTTATTACTAAAACCCTGTTTACAACATTAGTTAGACCGGTTCTGGAATACGGTTCGGTGGTTTGGAACTCAAGGTATCAAATTTACTCGGACAAGATAGAATCAATTGCTTTTTGCTTTCAGAAATTTTCGTTGGGATTCTCAATATAACCTACCGCCTTATACGAGCCGATTAAAACTTATTAATCTTCCTACACTTGCCAGTCGCAGGGAAATGCTTGGTACAATTTTTATGGTGAAATTACTGACAGGCTCAATTTCAAGTCTGCTTCTTCTGGGTGAAGTTAGCCTTAATGTTCCCTCCCTTGTATCAAGACACTTTTATCCCCTACTTTTGAAAACTTGTAAAACTAATTTTGAATTACACACGCCACTCTGTTGCTTATGCCAGGATTTTAACTCTTATTCCAGCAAATTTGATATATCTGATCCGCTTTTCAGCATTAAGAAAGCGATACTATCCTCTCTCAATAAATGGATCATTAACATAAAGACATAAAACCAGGTGGTGAATTTAGTTCTGTAGCTGAACAGTTTTAGATCTCGACACTTAACAAACTGCTGCCTATCGTGACACGGCGCAAAAATTTAAAGCATAGGTTGGCGGGAATGGAGGGTAAAAACCGTTGGGATTATTATTATTATTATTATATATGTATACTGTTTATGGGGAGTTTTTCTACCTTTCATTTGCTACATTTAACATAACATTTATATAAGATATACGTGATTAAGTGGAACCACTTTTTTTAATCTGAATAACGGTAAATTGCAAATATCTCGAAAACTTATTTATGGAAAAAAACTCGATTTTCGGAATCGGCAAGCGATTCTGCATAGGAATTGGATAGTGGCATCCAGCGCGCATTTTTGTTGTAAGTCAGTGTTTTTTATGACACAACTATAAATATAAAAATCTTATAAATATCAAAATGTTTGTGTTTTTCTCTTGTTTTATTCCGACACTATACAAGTTGATGTTTTTTGAAATGTTTTAAGTTTTTATCATCCTTAACGTATGTATTTGAAAAACAATATATATAATTTTTTATATTCCAATAATTAGATTTATGTTATAACGTTAGATAAATAGTTATAGTTTCCAGTTTTCATACTAGAATCCTATGAAAATTCACTATTTTGCTACTATCTCCCTCACTACCAGCGTAATACTTTTCAGCTTTAAATCGGTCTGGCTCTTAGCAGCCGAATTAATGTCTGGCAAATTAATTTTAGATTCATTAGTACTTAAACAACATCATATTAAATTTTGAGCTTTACTGAAATGAGTTGAAAAATTAAATTTTTTTTAATAAAAAATGACTTCTGGCACAATGTTAGCAACAACGGACATGTCTGGCAATAATAAATCTATGTTTCTAATAGTTAGTTAAGAAAATTAGCCTTACTAAAATGATTTAAAAAATTAGCATTTTTAACTGTTACGATGCGCACTAGTCAACGCAACCATTACCGCCTGCAAGATGGCCCCACGCTAACCGAGGGAGTGAGAAAGATGTCATATGAAAAAACCAGCTGTCCTGAAATTCTCTCTCGAAAACGTTGCTAGCTCTTAAAGTATATTCACATATAAATATTATCTCAATCAAAGTTCGTTTTTTAATCAACGGGCAAATCTCAGATTATTAGCCGTCAAATTTGTTGTGCTTGTTATTCTCACATCTCAAGGAAAAGTTATGCTTCTTCTCTGTGCCAATGTGATCACGTTTTTCTGCTATATAAAGCAATATAAATATATTTTAACTTAACATTTTATTAAAAATACCTTTACAAACCTCTTTTCCTTGCTATCGTCTATTTTTGTTTACTTTTACATTTGATATTTCTCCTCTTCTTCGCAAAAACAATCGATAAAAATAGGATGGACACCGAAAAGTTATCGGTTAAATCTGAGATTATTTTATAATTACAGATTAACAAGGGACGAATTTTATATCGCTAATCTCTTTTTATAATTAAAGATTAGGGTGTTAAGCTCGAAAATGAGGATAATCTACTTATATGTGAACCTAGTATTAGACTACGTGTAAAGAAAAAACTAGGTCTTTGATTCTCAACACCAAAACTTAAAATTATAAAATTTTAGTTTAATAACAAGAGGTACGTGATGAATACCAGAACCAGACAATGGATCAAGACATTCATTTACAGCAAAATTCAAATTGTCATTAACGAAAATAAGATCTAGAATTTTAAAGAGTTGATTTCTAAAACTATTATCTACCAGATAAGATCCAGAGAAGCTATTAACATCTTTGGGAATTAAGGCATGGCTGTTGTCCATATACGAACAATCAATATTGCCCAAGAATACAAAATTACAGCCAAGGTGGTTGGAGACTACTGCTGATATATTATTAACATGCGCCTTATATAATGAGTCAACACTACACGGCGGGATATATGATGCGCAAATTAAGATTTTAGATTTACCATGTACAAGGACGCATAGTTGGTCCAGAAGTGAATCCATATTAGCCATACGCAGGAGGGATGAACGAAAGCAGCGTTGAACAGCGATTTATATTTATTTATTTATTTATTGCCCAAACTAATTGTGATTACAAATATTCTCAGTGAATAGGATTACATCTAAGTATTCTTAGTCCTAACAAGCAACGCGCTTTTATCTAGGATTTCTAATATTACTTAATTTATATTTATAAACACCTTACAGATAGGTATGTATAAATCAACTAAACCGTATTTTAATTTCGCTTTTATATTTTACATTCCTTCAAAAAGGGCAAGAAAAGAAGAATTCGGTACTTAATACTAATAAAAACTATTGACTAGAAAATAAAAGTGTGCGTTATTTTTCAGTGTACTGAACATCAATGTCATAAGAGTTGTGTCGTCTGTGATAGAACATCAACCTTTTATCATTATAAAGCAAATTGTTTTTATTTAGACTATTTATGTATATGAGCGACAAATAGCGTGCGTTTAGAGGAAACTCTATACTATCTTGCTTGTTAATATACGCTGTAATACGTTCGTTTTCTAATAGTGTCATTCTGCTTAAAAATCGTAAAGCGTTATCCATAAGAAATTTATCAATACGTTTAATTTTGTATTTCTTATAAAGATTGTTGTTTGATATTCTTTTTATAAATTGTTGACAAATGGTTGACGATTCAAACCACTACATATTCTCAACATGTATCGTTCAAAAACTCGCAATCTTTCCATTTAGGCAGAGGAAATGTTGAACCATATTGGAAAAGCATAAGCTAAGATCGGCCTTATTATTTGTTTATAAATATAAATTTTTATATTTGATTTTAAATCTTTAGCCCGTTTCATAAGCCTCATATAAGAGAAAAATGTAGTTTTTGCTTTTTTGATTATATGATCCATATGCGATTTAAAATTAAATTTACTCTGCAGTATTACTCCCAAATACTTAATATGTTCTTTATACGGAATATATTCTTGGCTTATCTTAATGTTTGGGATAAATGTCCTTGCATTTGGAAAAAGGTATTTGTGCAAACCCTTAATTGCAGTACATGCACATTTTGACAAATTAATTTTCAATTTCCACTTATGAATGTACTTAGATAACATATCCAAAAAGTTGTTTGTCATATTATTAGCTTTAGAAGCTTTCTGCTGCGAAGCTAAGACCATAATATCATCAGCATAAGTAAGCACCAGCATATTTGAATTTTATTGCAGTGGATCAGGCAGATCCGCTAGACATATGTTGAACAGAATTGGGCCTAGTAAAGACCCTTGTGGAACACCGGCCGCAATGTCTTTAATCATAGAATAATTATCACCGCTACTAACGAAAAAGCTTCTATGGCTCAGGTAATTATATATAATACGACATAAATTTATGTCAAATTTAAAGATCCTGTACATTTTATAAATAATACCCTCCTGCCAAGCCGAGTCAAATGCCTTTTCTAAATCGAGACTGACTGCTATTGTAGCCCAACGACGGTTAAGATTAGAACATACAAAATCCGAAAGTAAAGTTAGCGCATGATTTGTCGAATAAAAGCTGCGAAATCCGAATTGAGTACCTTTAAAAATATTGTTGTCAGCCGGATGCCTTTTAATTTTTAACAATAGAAATTTTTCAAAGAGCTTTCCGACGTTAGGCACCAAAAAAATTGGACGGTAGCTGCGAATTGAATTTGGATTAGATCCCGGTTTTGGAATTGCTGCAATTTTGGCACATTTCCCAATTTCAGGAAAATATCCTATATTATATGACTGGTTGAAAATAATGGCCAGGAACCGCCATAAATATGAGTAAGTTTTTCGAAGAAGAAAATTTGAGATATTGTCCTCCCCTGCACTTTTTTTGTTGTTGGTTAATATAAGAAGGGATTCGATTTCGTCTGCATTTGTAAGTTCTTTGTATTTTGCTATAGTAACTACCTCAGCATCTACAAGCCCATTTATTCTGTTTACCTGTGTTAGATTTGTTTCACCGTCAGCTGTAATTTGTTCATTGAATCTGATTATCGGTAACCTTTGGTTATCGAGGTCAGAAATTGATTGTAAAACATGTTCAGAAAAGTCATTATTACGGAGGTCTAAATTCTGTAAAGGTACTTGCTCAAAGTTGCTTGCTAGCGCCTTGACTTTATCCGTTTCACTTTGCATAATTATTGTACCGTCTGGTTGAGGGACACCTCCTTCGAAATCTATATTGTCTAAATTGTCTACGACAAGTTCTGGCAAGTTCAATTTTTGATTAAGCCCACATAAGTTTTTAATTTTTTTGTAAGTTTTATTATTCATGCGAATATTGGCAAAGTATTTTGCCCAATAATTGTCTTCAAATAAGCGAATACGGTCAACAATAATCTTACTTAAGTTTCGAATTCTGGCCAAAAGTATTGATTTACGATTAGGATCTGTACATCTATATGCAGCACGGCGTAGTTTTTTCTTTTCTTTGATAAAATCTAGTATTACTGTGGGTAAGATAATAAGCCCTTTATTACGGATTTCCATTTTCGGAATCGCGTTTGTTTGAATGGCTGCATTCCAAGCCAAGTTCATATGGTATATGCAATTATCTATTTCAGAAATTGACACGGTACGATTGGTGGGAAGATAATTGTCTTTTAATCTCTTGAATAACCCTTGGTTAAACAGATTAACATTCATTTTGTTGTAATCAAATATTTCACGCGGTGGCCTCCTTAGTATATCATCGCTTAACCTGTCTATGCAGAGTTCTACCGCACTGTGGTCAGACTCAAATAAATATGTGCGCAAGCTTCCCTGTGGCTCTCCCATATTTCCATAGCTAATGCTGACAAAAGGTGAAACTATAAATATGTCTATAAAGGATTTACTCTCTCCAGAAACTCTAGTAGGGTCTTTAGTAGGTATTATTTCAAGAAGAGGACATTCTAACATCCAATTATAAAGAATTATTCCATTAGTATTTGTTTGCATATCACCCCAGCTGGGATGACGCGCATTCAAATCACCGCCTAAGATGATTTCATTTGTATTTGCACTTAGCGCTTTCAAGACTTTACCAAGGTCGCTTGCACAGAGTTTCTCTGTATTACTAAAGCTGATGCCACATAAAACTTTTGCTTCGCTTTACGTGACAGATTCGCTTTGACAGATAAGATGAATTGTATGAAAATGCACAAAGCATGCCACATAAATCGTTAAAGCTGCAGCGCGAAGCGAAAAGATGGCCAACTCCCATCTTTTTGCGCGCTTTGACAATCAGCCGGTTTAATATTTATTTTGTTTCGTCCAAATTCGGGTTTTCATGCAGAAACATAAAACTTAATTACATTGCTGATAATTTTAAACCAAAATATATAAAATCCACAGCAACTTTTACGAGTAAAACAGCGGTACAAAATTGCTTTCTTGGCGTTCATTGTGGCATACCTTTTGCGTCTGGCGCTTTGCTGGCAAAGTTATAAATGTCACG
>NW_023458556.1:111624079-111626098 GCF_013731165.1 Rhagoletis pomonella | reverse complement strand
GCCAGCTTTTAAGTTAAAATATTTGGTTTTTAAGACCTTGGCAGTTCTCTGTTGAACAACAGAAGACGCGTTAAATTCATTTGTTATTTTAACCCACGCTTTATCTTTCTGTTCGGCACCTGTCTTATCAGTTTTTTTACATTCAATAATGTTTTTTTTTGTTGCGAACTATGTCGAGCAACAGTTTTATTTCCTCCGAGCAGAAGTTCTTCGTCCTTGGCGAAATTTGTTCCATTTTTTTCACTATTATCTAGAAGTTTATTTGCTTGTTGCGAATTTCCGATTGCACTCGGGAACTGAAACGTGCCCAACAAAAAATCAGAATTTATGTTTGTGCACACTTATGAATCTTGTAAGTTGGCGTTTATTCACTTTATATAAAACGCCACAGTTATGAAGGACTATGAAATTTTAATTAAAAAACTCGCGGACTCTGATTGTTGCTGATTTATATTTTGCCGAAAAACATATGTTGAAAGCAACCAACTTCAAGAAAGAGGCATAGTGCTGCCACCTGCTCAAGATAATTAAATAAGGGCGGTCTGAAAACCGACAAAAATTAAATGTCACTTAAATAAGAACTCTTAATTAAAGCTAAATGCCATTTAACTTTTTGATTTGAAATTGGCCCTAACAGCCAGTTTCACCAAATTATTTATGTGAAAATTTTCGAATTTTCGGTTTCACCAATCAATTTTAATTTTGATTTAAGTGACCTATGCTCTGCACTTAAATAAAAGTTAAATCAGAACAACCACACTCAGAGGTGTTACACGTTTAATCACCTGATCATTGTGTATCTGCTGCTTACTTGTATACCAGCCCTGCTTTTACAACACAGCGTGCCAAAGCTTTCAAAAGCTCTCAGTACAAATGAAAGCGAAAGCTAGTCCTAGTCTGTTTTACAACCACTTTTTACTCACTTAAATAAATAGTTTATTGAAACTGAAAATTATTTAAATGAGAATTAAATACAAAATTAAATTAAAGTTTATTTCCACTTAAATAGTTTGGTGAAACTGGCTGTAAGGGCCGTTCAATATCCGGTTAACACAAATCGGTGGAAAAATGCCGACATTTAAATGATGTTTAACTAGGAGGTAGTGACAATTGAAAAAACGGCCCTAAGGGTTGTTTTCGCAGTCTCTGTTTAACAATAACCTCCATTTAAACATCGTTATCGACGTCACCTACTCTCTGTTATATGCATAGCAGTAGCGCTCTTTGAGCAAACAGCTCCTATAAAGATTTTATCTTGTTGCTTTAAATAGAAAAGTTCTTTAAATGTAAATTCTATCTTAAACTGGAGTATTTTCACCTAAGCTAATCGTTTTGTTAATTATAGACAATTGCTTTCCATTTACCATTTTTATCAATTGATCATTTTTTTCTGCAGGGTAATGAATTTCTTAATATGTATGTATGTGTGTTTGTGCGTAAATAAAAATAAACAGTTATGCAAAACCACCCTGATGCGCAATTTTCAAGAGAGAATTACAATTATGCACTTGCTTTGCCCTTTGTGCGCATTTGCTCCTACATACAATTTTTCTAAGTTCCTTCCACGCTACAACGCCTGTCAGCATTCCAAACGATTTGTGGCTTTTTTGCGTAGATAAGTGCATTTTCCGCGCGCGCATTATTTCATTTACAAGCAGACAACAAGATTGTGCATGCACACGAAAGGGGGAGAATTTACGAGTAGTTATAGACAGAAACAAGTAAGAGCAGCCCTGTCTTCGGCTATGCCGAAGGCTTCATACCTTTCATGAACATCTGCAAATTTTACTTTGACAGATTACTGCTTTTGAATAAATCTGCATACATCGATAGAGGAGTTACATACTTATATAAAAAATCGCATCTAAACAATCAGAGGTATGGAAGATATACTTTATATGACACCAGTCTAAGTGACTTTCACCGCTATGTGATCGGTATGTAAACCGGTAACACAATTTATTGGGTTTATTTTCGTACATAAAGGAGATATATGGCAAAAACTGGTATCTTAACAAT
>NW_023458556.1:111623799-111623979 GCF_013731165.1 Rhagoletis pomonella | reverse complement strand
CAAAGCTTCAAAGTTTTGTCTGGCATCAGCTTAAGTCTATTGTACATGGCTGCAAACGCAACACGATTGCCATCTGACATAAGAAGATCTATTGCCGTGGTCTCCAGAAATACTGTTGTTTCAACCTCTATTGTACTGGTAATTTTCTCTTATAAATATTCCAGTTGCCTGGCTTTTTTT
>NW_023458556.1:111611659-111623789 GCF_013731165.1 Rhagoletis pomonella | reverse complement strand
AAAAAATCAAACATTTGTAATTTCAATTTATAAAGTACATTTCTTGTGCATAAGTATTTTGCAAAGTAAATATAATAAATAGCAAGTACACTCTAAAAAGAGCATGTGCTCTACTACTGAAAAGTATCTATTTTTCAACAAGAATCTGTATAAATATGCGTATAGGATGTTCAGTATTTGATTTTGAACTTGAGATCTTTAAAATATACACATATATAGAATGTTTAAAATTGCAAAAATTTTCAAGCTACAAGTACATTTCCTACTAATAATAAACATTACTTTATTTTAAACATTTTATGTGTAATTTTGCTCTTGCGACAAATTCGTTATGTAAAAGTAAACAGGCAATGATTAATTTTATTACACGGCGTGCAAATTTGCACACATTAAAAGAGGAAATTGGTTACCTCTCTCAATATGCGCAAATAAACAAAATTTTTTTAGAATGTATTTAAAGTCTTTTCAGTAAAATTCATAAGTTTCTTTAAATAAATCAAATTTAAACTACATTGAAATCTTCTTTCTTTTTAAATTAACAAATGAAAATATGTGATATGAAAGAGATTACTACAGAAAGAGTATAATTTACTTTATATATATCGTCGTTTAAAGTTCAAAACTGCGTACCGTCATTCTGGAAAACCGCGTAACTGACATTTGCTGCCAAAAATTGGATTTGCTCACACAAGCACTTGGCTCAATCCTTATCCATTCGTCCTGAAATATACTATCCAGAAATGCGATTGCTTTATAAAAAAGAGAACCATTTTTAAATATAAGTGTTTTTACTCTCTAGAAAATATTTTATGCAACGTCACATACGCGGTTTTGCATTACCTTGATACGCGGTTTTGCATTTTGTTGATACGCGGTTTTGTACTTTCAACGACGATATGTATATAAAGATCTTGCTTAAAGCATCCTTTTAAGATAATTAAAGCAATTGCGCTTATACCTATTTTGGTGAGATCTCTCATATGGTCATTGCTTCGTGCACAAAAAAAAATGCTTTAATTTCACGCTTAAGTAGCGACCATCTTTAATGAAAATCGATTTTTGAACGAAAAAAACTTTATAGGAAATATAAAATTTTGGCCTATTTAAAAAAGTATCCACATTTATACTGACCGAAAAAAATAAGTATCCCGCAAAAATTCGTCTAAAAATGTATCCAATTGGATCTATTTAGATCCAAACGGCATCCCTGCTCCGCACACTAGCCTCCTCAGTCGGACTGAGCAGTCCACCACTCGAACGCACACTGGACTGGGCAGTCGGCCGAAAACAGGTTTCAGTTTTGTATACACCCTGCAAAATATGGGACAAATCCGGGATGACTCCGGGAGCAATCGCAAAGGAGCATGCGACTAATACCACTTTTGATCTCTTTATATGGAATGAACTGATCGCTTTTGTTCGAGCATGTCCTATGAAGAGACTAATTGTTCACCTTTATACCCGAATGGGTATAAAAAGCGACTATTTACTTTTAAAAAATAAAAATAAAAATTTGCGCCAGCTGAGATTTGAACCGGGGTGCTCAGTTTTGTTAGGCGAATACCCTCTCTGTGTGCCAACGCCGCACATGAAATTTCATTGACTAAGTGCGTACATATCATTAAATCGTTAATAGTACCCGTTAGAGATGAGTTGGGGACTAATTGATCTCCAATTATACCCATAAGGGATGAGTCGAGACTAATTGACCTCCAATAGTACCCGTATGAGACTAGTTGGGACTAATTAATGCCCAATTGTACCCGGAATACTCGCTTTAGAGATTAGTCGCAAAATTTTTTGCAGGGCATGAACTATGCTTGATTGTGTTAATGCATGTGGCACATGCAAACAAAACGAAATACAAAACATGTTGTCTATGTGTGCGTGTCAGTCCACCGTCAGTCCGCGATTTTCGCGGACTGAAATAAACGAGGTAAACTCGAACTCTCTTCCCCCTCTTATCGACACAAAACTGGTTTTAGGCGGACTGAGCAGTCCAGTGTGCGGAGGCTCATTGAAAAGTACGGAAGCAGAAGCAGAAGAAATTGATCGACTTTCCTAGTTCGTCAGTTGCTTCTGCTGTCATATTTGAAAACGAAAACGAATAGCCACAGCAACACGGAAAATGCTGAGAAGCAAACGATCGTTTGCTTTTCAGCAAGAACTCGATGCTTCTTAGCACTGTTGCCAACTTGGTGCTTTTCGCACTAAATTTAGTGCTTTTCTTTATTCAAAACGCGAAAATTTTTGAGTTTAGTGCTTGGTGCGTTTTTTTGGGCTTTTCTTTTTAGTTTGAAGACACCAAATCTGTAAATCTTAACAAAAAGGAGGGCAAATCTTATAGAAATCGTACGATTTGTAAGAAACTTTACAAAAATCTAAACAAAATCATGTCAAAATTACATTCGGTAATTCGCCATTGCTGGGACCAGAAGTCTCTGTTTAGATCTTTAGTTTGGGCTGAATTTGTTACATTTTTTACGATTATTCAAAAAACCAGCATCTCCTGACAGTAAAATTAATATCTAACGAAGCTTTTGAAAAGAAGAGAATAATCAAAATCGGGTGGGATTCGATGAGTACTTAGACAACTCTTTTGACACAAAAATGTTTTTCCCACTGTACGCCAGTGTATAATATGCTCAAATAAAACACATTAAATAGGAAAATCAAGCGTTCGGAAAGAAAAGTTATTTATGTTCCTTTAGTTCACAAGATCATAAAAGTCTGCAGTGTAGATTTAAACTACCACATAGTTCATGAAACTTCATTTCTGGTTTTTTCTTTCGGTTGATAGGAATTGTAGAAAAAATTAAGCAAAGCGAAGAAAATTATAACATTTAAAGGGTTAAGAAAAATTAATCAATTTTGCTTTATCTAAGCGAGACAGCAACCCTGGACACAGCTGCAAATTAGAGAATAAGAGCAAGATTCTGAACGTCACTTGAAAGAAGATATTTGAATTTATAAAAAACAGAATAAATTGATTTTTATTAATTTGAATCGGCATCCTTACAATACAATTTTTCATGCATACAAAGTCCATCAAATACTCCAATAAAAATTTGGTGACTTTTTCGAAAAAAGACGCGATTTTTTCGGGATTTATTGCTTTTTCAAATTCAAAACTTGGCAACACTGCTTCTTAGCAAATAAGTTTAATCAATTTTTGCTTTTGGTTCGACTGCGACTAATGCACGGGTATGCTGACGGTTTGTGAAAGCAAAACTTCTGTTTCATCGACTGCCGCTGTTGACGGCTTGCAAAAGCAGAGATACTGTTTTTGCTTTGACTTGTGCTCCTGATCAAAATCATAAGCAGAGGTGGGCACTACCACAAACAAGCGATCGCTAAAAGTGAGAATGTGTTAGTGTGTCTAATTCCCCAGTAGAAATCGGTTGTATGCATTCTTGAAGGATGCTTGCTATATGAGTGAATTAGTGTGAACAATTCATGCGTAGTCATGAATTTCCACGAATAAATTCAAATTCTAGCGAATTGCAAGCGAATGCACGTTGTCGTTGTTTTAAGTACATTTCTTGATAAATTTGAAGTGGAATTTTTGTAATATTTTCAGTCTTGTACAAAAATTTTGGTGAACGGACGTGTTGTGCGATACTATTTTCAGCACAAACGGGCTTTTACAAGATATGCATTTGCATATGTAAGTGCTACTTGTTTGTATGTCCCCGTATATTAAAATGTATCAGAAAAGTAGCATTTACATATGGGGATCTTGTAATAATGCTTTAATACTGTTCCATTAATGCTTTTTTGTATGTTTGATACATTAATACAGCCATATGCATACAGCAGTAGTATAAGTGTATGATTAAGGTATGCACGCTCTGAGAAACCACGCGTGTTAAATGGAAATGAAGATTCATTTATACTGGCATGTATACAAAGCAGCAAGCTCATGCCACCAACAGCGATGTTGTATGCTTAAGATTTCTGCTGGGTCATTTTGCATGCTGCCGCGTTCTCATCGTTACGCTCTTGCTTGTATACGTACACGTGCCCAGTAAGAACCCTATCTGTTAAATAATGCGTTATATACGCCTAGTACTACAAAAAGTCATGATGAAAAGTCATCATGATGGTTATGCTATTTGAGCGTGTGCTCGTTCTCTGCCCATCATTGATCGGACTTCTACCACATTGTGGTAGATCTGCCACTTTTTTGAGCATCTACCACATCTACCACGCAAGGTCTGAAATCTACCACATAATCGCGTTGTTGAGTACCTAGTTTTATTTTTGCTCGACATAATTTTTCCTAAGAGCAAAAATTGTCCAACTCTAAACACTGTATGGCAACAAGAATGATATAATACAAGATTCCCCATTCCCGGCGGCGATGAAATTTTTCAAGTAAGAGTAAACAAAGCCGAATGGAAGGATAAAATACACCGTAGAATAGTAAATTTTCTCAATAATATATTTTTCGACAGGAAAAATGGTTTCATTACGTTAAATTTTAAAATATATGATTTATAAAAAAAATTAATAGCGAAAATTAAAAAAAACGGCGATTTTTGTGAAAGCATTAGCAACTTTCAGTGCATCTAAAATTTCTGAGGCGTTGTTTACATTTATTGAGAATTGTCAAAATCGGCAAATCACAAGTAGCGGTTTCTGTAACGTGCCACATTTGGTCGCTGACAGCACTCCGCAAAGCTGCAAAAAAATGTTTGTTTGAAAAATATTTTGATATAGAAGGAACCGCTTTACACTGTCAAGGAAAAAATTGCCAAAACTCAATGCAATTTATAGCAACTTCAATCTAGCACTTTGTTATACTAAAATTATTTTTCTTAGAGTAATTAAAAAGTTTGCAATTTAGGTGAAACCTTACAGAATTTCTTTAATTATACCTTTCATGAGCATGAAATGGTATTATAACTTTGGTCCGATGTTTGTAAGTACCAGAACAAAAAGAGATAGACCCATTAAAATGTATACTTATATGATCAGAACGTCGAGCTGAGTTGATTTATCCATGTCCGTCTGTTTGTATGCAATCTAGTCTCTCAGTTTTCGAGATATCGGGATCAAATTTGGTAGGTGGGTGTATTTATAATGTATTAATCATTTGTCGGAACCGGAAGAATCGGACCACTATAACATATAGCTCCCATACAACTGATTGTTCAGATATGAAATTTTTCGTTATATCTTCTCCATTTATGCAGCTACGAACATGAAATTTTGCAGCACTTGCACCCAACAGAATGCTTACAGTGAAAATTACAAAGATCGGGTCACTATAGCCTATAGCTCCCATACAACTGATTGTTCAGATATAAAATTTTTCGTTATAACTCCTCCATTTATATAGCTGGGAACAGGAAATTCCGCACTGTTTTCAATAATTATCAACAGAAAACTTACAGTGAAAATTAAAAAGATCGGATAACTATAACCTATAGCTCCCATACAACTGATTGTTCAGATATGAGATTTTTCGTTATAATTCATCCATTTATGTAGCTAGGACCATGAAATTTCGCGCTCTTTTCACTCATTATCAGCAGAAGACTTACAGTGAAAATAACGAAGATCGGGTCACTATAACCTGCAGCAACTGATTGTTCAGATATGAGGTCTTTTATCATATCTCCTCCATTTATGCAGCTAGGAACATGAAATTTCGCACCATTTTGACTCATTATTAAAAGAATACTTACAGTGAAAATAACAAGGATCGGGTGACTGCAACATATATCTTCCATACATCTGATTGTTCAGATATGGGATTTTACTGTAAAACTTCTTTATTTGAACAGCTAAAACCGATAAATTTCGTAAGATATTTTATAAATAATAATACAAAGTCTACTGAGAAAATCGTCAAAATCTATGCTGTATAAGCTTTATCTCCTATAGAACTGATTGTTCAGATACCAGTTTTTGCGATATATCTCCTTTATGTAGGAAACTAAACCCAATCAATTGTGTTACCGGTTTATATACCGATCACATAGAAGTGAAAATCACTTAGATTAGTGCCATATAAAGTATATATTCCATACCTCTGATTGTTTAGATGCTATTTTTATACCCGAGCGCACTTGTGCACAAGGGTATTATAACTTTGTTCACATAACGGTTGTTTGTAACAGGCAAAACGAATCGAGGTAGATATAGACAAATGTATACATAAATGATCAGAATGAAAAGAGAAATCGATTAAGCGGTGACTGTCTGTCCGTCCGTCCGTCTGTCCGTTCGTCTGTGCACACGATAACTCGAGTAAACATTAAGATATCTTAACGAAACTTGGTACGTGTACTTCTTTCGGGCGTAGGACAGATGGTATTGGGCAAAATCGGACAATAACCACGCCTACCTCCCATATAACGCTAATTTTCAGAAATACAAAAACTGCGATATTTTAGTAACTACTGCAGATATATCACTCAAAATTGATATTTATAATAAATTTTAGACGAAAAATAAGAATATTAACATTTTTTTGAAAATGGGCGTAGCCACGCCCACTTATGGTTACATGTGTATATCTTGGTAACCGCTGCATCAATTTATTCCAAACTTGGCACAGTTGTTGGGCCCTGGTACAGCATACCAAATGGCCGAAAATTTTTAAAATCGGACAATAACCACGCCCACATCCCATATAACGGTAATTTCGAGCAATACGAAATCCTCGATAAATCAGTAAATATTAAAGCAAATTTATTCAAAATGATGGTTGCAACAATTCTTTGCCAGGAAATACGTTTATGATAAAATTTTGGAAAATGGGCGTGGCACCGCCCACTTATGATCACGTATATGTATCTCGCTAACCGTTCTAGCAATTTTTACCAAACTCGGTATGGTTATTGTGCTTGCCACATAAAAGTAAACCATTGAAAATTGTTGAAATCGGACTAAAATTACGGCCGCTTTTCATATAACGGTAAATTTCAGAAATGCTTGAAATTTCAATATTTTCAAATTTAAGGACGCTAGTTTACTTAAAATTTATACACGCCGGCTTATCATGTAGCGGTAGCTTTCGGAAAGGCTCCGCCCGAACTTAGACTTTCTTACTTGTTTATATAAGTAAGTAACTCCTCCATCGATGTATGCAGATGTATTCAAAATCAGTAATCTGTCAAACTAAAATTTGCAGATGTTCATGTTCGGCATAGCCGAAGACATCGCTGCTCTTACTTGTTTTTGTACAAAGTTTGATCCAAAACCTGAGATCTACCACATTTTTTTGAAATCTACCACATTTGTTTCCAGATTCTACCACACACAATTTTTTTAAGTCCGATCACTGCTGCCCATGCCTGATGATAAGCAAGGCAAAATGAAAATTTTTCAAACCGAAGGCTGCCGAAGCTGACGCGCATTTTATTAGTAATCGTTTTCTGCGTTTACTTTGACTGAAACTGCTTTCTTTTCCAGAAGCATAAGCAGAAGCAGGGTGTCCAGATTGTTTAAAAAAAGAGCGCCATTTCTGAGAAAAATCGCCAAAAATCTCCAATTTTTTTAAAATAAAATTTATGAAATCGAATTAACAAATCTTTTATTTTAAAAATGAGATCTTGTTATAATATAGTAAAACAAAACGAATATAACACCTTCGGCGTAATAATAAATAACACATATCACTTATATAATAATGATGCATAAATCATGTTTTTAAAAATACGCATACTTTTTAAAAATATTTGTATCAACACATTTTCCAATAGGACTGCGCCATTATTAAATTTATTGTAACTCATATTAATTGATTAATCGCACAATCCGCTTTTAAGCGCGCGGCGCTAAAAATAAAATAAAAACCTATAATAAGCCGAGATCAACTATTTCCACAATTTCTTCAAAATCACCTATACTGTTTGAATCATTTACATATGTGTTGTTGTCATATACTTATCGAGCTATTCAACCTTGATAACATACTGTTTGATATTGAAAATGTTTTACAGCAGAAACTATTTGCCTTCATATAACATTTTATTCGAACTATTGAATTAAGGTCTTCCAACCTCATCCTATTTCGAATCTTAGTTTTTGTTGAATTCATTACGGAAAAAACGCGCTCAACAAAAGATAATATAAAGGCTACTTTATTTATATTTCCAAACGTTTTATTGCCGGTTGCGGTTTCCACTCTGTAAGCAATTTTCCAAATTTCTTCAGAGTCGGATGGAATGCCGTTCTGAAAAAAGTTATTCCATGGGAAAGTTAAAAGATTTAAATATTCAGTTTCCGCTGCTTCTTTTTCCTTCAAATTCAAATAGTGAATTGGCAGGTCCCTGAAACTCGCACTCTTGTGATTCAAACACTTTTCTGGTATAAAATCAAAGCATTTTTAAAAGTATTTAATTGACGAGGTAATCGTTTCAAAAGTTCTTCGATTATGGTGATTAAAAATTGTTGACAGTCTTTAAATATGCTTGTTAGGTCAAGTTTATCCCGCAGTTCATTAGCCTCTTCTGTAAAATTATCGTGGAAAACTAAAGTTTGTATATTTTTATAATTGGAAAAAATTTTATTTGAAGGGGAAAAATCGCCAAAAATCGCCAATGGCGATTTCCTAAATTTTTACGCGCAAATATCCGAAAGAAATCGCCAAATTGGCGCTAAATCGCCAAATCTGAACACTCTAAGCAGAAGCAAAAGCAAATGAAATAAAACTTATTGCAGGTTTTTAAACACTGTGTGGCATGCTTTGTGCATTTTCATACAATTCATCTTCATCAAAATCCATCAAAAGTTTTATGTGCCATCAGCTAGAAGAAGGTATGTAAGTATGTCTATTAAATTTATAACCAAGAGCTTTAATAAGTTATATTACACTGATAAATTTATGAATTTCAACATTTCACTTAATATTACTTCCAAAATTACTTGTACAAGTGCTATGTAAAAATATTTATTATCTAGAGGCGAGCGCCCGCTCGTGAGTGTCACCATAATATTGTTATAACTTTAGAACTACTTGTTCTCTAAACATGAAACTTTCCCAAAAATTTCCGTATATATTTGTCTATCATGCTAAATTAAAACAAAACAAAAATTTTAAACTTCATAGCACAACTTTTGCATTTGTAAATAAAAATTCGCAAAAATTGGCCGCTGTGAAAAATCAAGTTTTGAGGCTTTTTCGACATGAAGGCGTGAAAGCAAAAAATCGCCCTGGGACCATATGCGCAGAAGAGGCAAGTTTTATTTCGCGCATTGCGCGACCTTCTATAGACCAATCACTTTAGATTTTTTCAAGGAAAAAATTCCGGGAAGAAATTTTTTGACGCAGTTAGGTGTCTCCTGTGTAGGTGAACGCAAAATGAAAATGTTTCCCCCCATTTGCGATATGGGAAGTGTCCGCCATCTTGGATTTTGTGTTTTTTACGATTTACGCGCGAATTTTGCATAGGAATACATTTTTTGACGCAGTTAGGTGTCTCCTGTTTTGGTGAACACAAAATGAAAATATTTTCCCCAATTGCGATATGGGAAATGTCCGCCATCTGGGATTTTGTGCTTTTTACGATTTACGCGCGAATTTTGCATTCGATTTTTTCAACGAAAAATTTTCAGGAAGACATTTTTTGACGCAGTTAGGTATCTCCTGTTTAGGTAAACTCAAAATGAAAATGTTTCCCCCAATTGCGATATGGGAAATGTACGCCATCTTGGATTTTGTGTTTTTTACGATTTGCGCGCGAATTTTGCACGAAAAAGGTAGCGAACAAATTTGTAGAGAATTCGATTCCCTATAGGGAATTCAATTTTCATGTGCCAATCATTTTTTTAAACAATTATTTATTGCTAATAATATGCAAAAAAATGCCCAAAATTAGGTAAGTGGCGCGGTTTCTTCGAATTTTGATAATTTAAATGGCAAAGTTGTAGAGGAGAAAATTTCCAATAAACGCTTTATTTATATGTTCGCGTACGACGTGTAGATCTCGACCACCAACGCGCTCAATGCAGCGGCAAGGGGAAAGCTACTCAAAACTTGTTTCACAGTATCTCGGAGGTCGTGTTTTTTGGCGAGTATTTTCAACTACTGGTGAAAGCACATAAAAATAAAACGCGCGAATAACTTTACCTCTGAGGTGGTGTGGAAAAAAGTTTTGAGTAGCTTCTCCCTTGCCGCTGCATTGAGCGCGTTGATCGAGATCTACACGTCGTACGTGAACATATAAATAATGCGTTTTTTGGAAATTTTGTCCTCTAGAACTTTGCTATTTAAATGATCAAAATTCGAAGAAACCGCGCCACTTACCTAATTTTGGGCATTTTTTGCATACTATTAGCAATAAATAATTGTTTAAAAAAATGATAGGCACATGAAAATTGTATTCCCTATAGGGAGTCGAATTCTCTACAAATTTGTTCGCTACCTTTTTCGCGAGAAGTGCAAAATTCGCGCGCAAATCGTAAAAAACACAAAATCCAAGATGGCGTACATTTCCCATATCGCAATTGGGGGAAAAATTTTCATTTTGATGTTTTAATCATGTTTTGATCATTTAAATGTGCCACTTATTTCAAAAATAAATTGCTCAAAATTCGAAAAAAACGGCGCCACTTGCCTAATTTTGGGCATTTTTTGCATATTATTAGCAATAAATAATTGTTTAAAAAAATTGATAGGCACATGAAAATTGTAGGGTATCGAATTCTCAACAAATTTGTTTACCTTTTTTCACGATAAATGCAAAATTCGCGCGCAAATCGTAAAAAACATAAAATCCAAGATGGCAGACACTTCCCATATCGCAATTGGGCGAAAAATTTTGATTTTGTGTTCACCTAAACAGGAGACCAGCTGCGTCAAAAAATTTCTTCCCGGAATTTTTTTTAATCTTACGTCGATTTTGGTCTAAAGTGATTGGGCTATATATATAGATCTTGGGACGCGCGAGTGTGCAGTTTTTGGGCCGACCGGCTAAATGGCAAAAAAAAAAACGCCAAAACACGGCTAAAATGTTGCAACTAAAATTCAAATGTTTTATTTAAATAAATCACAAATAAAAAAACTAATAACTTCATTAAATAAATCAAAAAAACAGAGACTGGTAAATTCATTACAAATTAGTTTTGTTTACCAAAGGAAACTGTCGTTTTACATAGTTAAGCTTTACATCAGAAATCATGTTTGTATTACTTAAATAAAAAAAGAGATTAATAACAAACTTATGGCGTTTTTTTCTATTGAAAAATTGTTCCTTATATTGTAACATTTGCACTAGGTTACTTTTTTTCTTCCAAAATGGCTATATTAGTAGAAAGTATTGCACTTTTGCTTAGTCGGAGGGCAATATTTGGAGGAAAAAAGGGTTTTGAATAAAAAATGGTTATGCAGGGTTACTTGAGCTTGGTTGAGAACTGGGCATCCCAAAACAGCGAATCGTATTGAGGTGAAATTTGGCTAATTAACTGTATTTTTTGGCGGGAAAATAGTTCTGCAACGCTGTATATGTGCATAATTGTATACGCTTACATATATATATATATATATATGTGGGTGCACTTACACAATAGGGTGGTTCACCCTTTCAAAGCTTGGTTTAGGCTAGTGGCCTAAACATACATACATAAAAAGATAAATTTTTGGAGAAAATACAAATTAAATCTGTTCTGAGTACCTCTTCAATAGTTTTAGAGTTCCTCAAAAGGAAAAAAAGTTCTGCAAAATTACGCAAAAAAAAAATTTTTCGAAATAGTCGAAAAATTGAAATTTTTAGAAAAAAAAATAAAAATTATATCTGTTCTGAGTAGCTTTTCAATAGTTCTAGAGTTCCTGAGAAGGAAAAATAAAATTCTGCAAAATTACGCCGAAAACACATTTTTTGTCCAGAAGGTCATCCATTATTATGTCAGCAATGGTTGGTGAGAGGGGATTTCCCATTGGCATTCCATACGTTTGAACGTACAAGTTTTTGTCACACATAAAATAGTTATTGTCTTTTAGACAGAAATTCAGGAGGATAAGGAACTTGTTTTTTCATATGCTGATATTTGCGGAATTTTGTTCCACTTAGCAGTGATTATTTTTGAAGTGAAACTTCTTAATCGAGTTCGGAGATGGTTGCGTTAAATATTTAACACCAAGCCATAAACTCTGTATCGTTCGTTCGATTTTTAAAAA
>NW_023458556.1:111610972-111611649 GCF_013731165.1 Rhagoletis pomonella | reverse complement strand
AAAATTTCTCTGCCGCAGAGGGTTGCGTAAAATATTTAACATCAAGTCATAAAATCTGTATCGTTCGTACGATTTTCAAAAATGAGGTGTCACATGAAAGGGCTTGACCTGCAGATGTGCAGTATGGTTTTAGTCTTTTAAAGGGTTGCCATATATACGAAAATCAAATTCAAATTATTTATTAAGCTAAACGAATTATCCCAATATGGGTATCAAAAGAAATGGTTTTGAATAAGTTGTATTTTCTAGCTAAATGTAGGAGGGTTGCCACCTGTTTCAAAAGTAAAATTTAGTTAAATTATACAAAAGTCTTACGCTTAAAATACTATACAGTACAGAAACAGCTTACAGAAACACAATTAAAATATTTTTGAGGTGCCTGAAGAGGGTGGCCACCTGTTTAAAAAGTTAAACTCAAATTATTGAAGCAAATCTTATTACTATAGCTCCGTTATGTTTGCGATAAATATTTAACGCCACGGTACAGGTAGCATATGACGGGTATAGAAAACGAATAGCTGCGTTAAACGCCAATTGGGCGGGAAAAGACTAATGCAAAGACAAGAATATAATCAAAAACAAATATAAAGATAAGATGAAGATGAAGATGAAGATGATGATGATGATGAAGATGAAGATGAAGATGAAGATGAAGATGAAGATGAAGATGAAGATAC
>NW_023458556.1:111586869-111605972 GCF_013731165.1 Rhagoletis pomonella | reverse complement strand
GCAGATGAAGGAGTTCAATTCTAATTCACTTATGCTGTGCTTCAGTTCTTGATGCGCGTGAAATATGTGGTTTTTTGTAGTTTTTATATTCATATTAGTTTGCGTGATTTCTAGGTTCAATATTTTCTTTAAAAAAACCCGTTTAGCTTTTTCTACTTGCGCTTTTACTTTTTGGGAAGTGGTCTCTATTATCACATTTTTTATTGAGTTAGTCAAATGATTTGGTATTAGCTCATACCTCCTGCATTCTTATAAGAATTCAGTTGTGTCATCTGTTTGGCTAGTTTCTGTTGTTGTTTACTGTAGTGTTTAAGCGTCATACACGTGTATTCCCCATGTTTGTAGAAGTCTTTCATGTTTGTGGAGGTGTTTCTGTTAAAAAAAGTTCTACAAAATTACGTAAAAAAAAACTTAAAAAAGAGAGTTCCTGAGAAGGAAAAAAAGAAAGTTCTGCAAAATTACGGCAAAAACACATTTTTTTCGAAAAAGACGAAAAAGTTGAATATTTGAAAAAATAAAAATTAAAAGTGTTCTGAGTAGCTTTTCAATAGCTCTAGAGTTCCATAGAAGGAAAAAGAGAGTTCTACAAAAATACGCCGAAAAATCATTTTTCTGGAAAAAATCGAAAAAGTTCAATTTTTGAAAAAAACAAAAATTAAATCTGTTCTTTTCAAAAGTTCTAGAGTTCCTGAAAAAGAAAAAGAAAGTCCGGCAAAAGTACACCGAAAAAAAACTTTTTTTTAAGTCGAAAAATTTAAATTTTTTAAAAATACTAAAAGGTAAAACTGTTCTCAGTAGCTTTTAATAGTTCTAGAGTTCCTGAGAAGAAAAAGAAGTTTTGCAAAATTACGCCGAAAAAACAATTTTTTTTCGAAAAAGTTGAAAAAGTTAAATTTTTGAAAAAAATAAAAATTAATTTTGTTCTGAGTAGCTCCGCGATAGTTTTATTTAGAGCTCATGAAAATAAAAAGAAGTTCTGCAAAATTACGGCAAACAAATCGTCGTTTAAAGTACAAAACCGCGTATCAACAAAATGCAAAACCGCGTATCAAGAGAATGCAAAACCGCGTATGTGAATTACGTAAACTATTTTCTAGAGAGTAAAAAAACTCATATTGCAAAATGGTTCCCTTTTTTATAAAGCAATCGCATTCCTAGATAGTATATTTCAGGACCAATGGATAAGGATTGAGCCAAGAGCTTGTGTGAGCAAATCCAAGTTTTGGCAGCAAATATCAGTTACGCGGTTTTGCAGAATTACGATACGCGGATTTGTACTTTAAACGACGAAATATTTATTAAAAAAAATTATACCTCAGATTTTATTATATTACGTTTCTTTTTCCTTCTCATGATCTCTAGAACTTTTGAAAAAAGCAGCTCAGAACAGCTTTAATTTTTAGTTATTTTTTTCAAAAATATAACTTTTTCGACTTTAAAAACATGTTTTTTTCGACGTAATTTTGCAGAACTTTTTTGTCCTTTTCAGAAACCCTAAAACTTTTTTTTTCAAAAATTTAACTGTTTCGACTTAAAAACAAGTAAGAAAGTCTAAGTTCGGGCGGAGCCGAACATTAAATACCCGGCGCAAGTATTAAATATATGTTTTCCACCTTTCCGGAAGCTACCGCTACATGATAAGCCGGGGTGTATACATTTTAAGTAAATTGGCGTCCTTAAATTTCGAAATATTGAAATTTCAAGCATATCTGAAATTTACCGTTATATGAAAAGTGGCCTCAATTTTAGTCCGATTTCAACAATTTTCAACGGTTTGCTTTTATGTGGCAAGCACAATAACCATACCGAGCTTGGTACAAATTGCTAGAACGGTTAGCGAGATACATATATGTGATCACAAGTGGGCGGTGCTACGCCCATTTTCCAAAATTTTGTCATAAACGTATTTCTTGGTAAAGAATTGTTGCAATCATCAATTTTGAATAAATTAGCTTCAATATTTACTGATTTACCGATTTTAGAAATTTTCGGCCAGTTGGTATGCTGTACCAGGACCAACAACTGTGCCAAGTTTGGAAGAAATTGGTGCAGCGGTTACCAAGATATACACATGTAACCATAAGTGGGCGTGGCTACGCCCATTTGCCAAAATTTTGTAATATTCTTATTTTTCGTCTAAAACTCATTGCAAATATCAATTTTGAGTGAATTATCTTCAGTAGTTACTAAAATATCGCAGTTTTCGATTTTCTGAAAATTACCGTTATATGGGAGGTAGGCGTGGTTATTGTCCGATTTCGCCCATTTTCAATAACGTCCGTCCTACGCCCAAAAGAAGTGCATGTACCAAGTTTCGTTAAGATATCTCAATTTTTACTCGAGGTATCGTGTGCACAGGCGGACAGACGGACGAACGGACGGACAGACAGTCACCGCTTAATCGATTTCTCTTTTCATTCTGATCATTTATGTATACATTTGTCTATATCTATCTCGATTCGTTTTGCCTGTTACAAACAACCGTTATGTGAACAAAGTTATAATACCCTTGTGCACAAGTGCGCTCGGGTATAAAAAAGAGTTTTTTCGGCGTACTTTTCAGGAACTCTAAACCTATTGAAGAGCTACTAAGAACAGATTAAGTTTTTATTTTTTTTTTTCAAAAATTTAACTTTTTCGACTTAAAGAAAATGTTTTTTGCGGCGTAATTTTACAGAACTTTCCCTATTCAGGAACTCAAGGACTATAGAAAGGCTACTCAGAACAGCTTTATTTTTTTTTTCGAAAATTTTACTTTTTCGACTTAATTTTGCAGAACTTTTTCCTTCTCAGGAATTCTAGAACTATTGAAAAGCTACTCAGAACAGTTTTAATATTTTTTTTTCAAAAATTTAACTTTTTCGACTTTTTTGAAAAAAAATGTTTTTTTCTGCGTAATTTTGTATAACTTCCGTTTTCCTTCTCAGGAACTCCAGAACTTTTGAAAAGCTACTCAGAACCCTTTTAACTTTTATTTTTTTCAAACATTCAACTTTTTCGACTTAAAAAATTTTTTTTCTGCGTAATTTTGCAGAATTTGTTTTCCCTTTTCAGTAACTCTAGAACTATTGAAAAACCACTCTGAACAGTTTTATTTTTATTATTATTTTTTCAACAATTTAACTTTTTAGATTTTTTTTCGAAAAAAATGTGTTTTCGGCGTAATTTTGCAAAACTTTCTTTTTTCTTTTCAGGAACCTAGAACTTTTGAAAAGCTACTCAGAACAGTTTTAGTTATTATTTTTTTTAATTTAACTTTTTCGAACAAAATGTTTTTTCGGCATAATTTTGCAGAACTTCCTTTTCCTTCTCATTTTTCACTTATGGCTTAGTCTGATATTTAATAGACTAAAAAGACGCATGAATGGTGAAATGCATTTAGAACGCATCGCCAGCCTGCTTTACTTTTCCTGCGCTATCGTAATCGAGGAAAGTCATGTTCTAAAACTCCCTTTATATCTTTTAAGAAAACCAGGTATTAGTTTAAAATAACAAATTTTCATCAGGCATCCAGTCCGCCATTAGCGAGTACCCTCTATAAGGCTTTCTCTCTAGTAACGAATATTCAAATGTGTGTTTAAGTAATTAAAAAGTTTTAACCGTAAATACAAAATCTGCAACTTTATGTGTGCTCTCATTCCCATGCACAAATATGTAGTTCGAACGTCGACACCGTGCATATCATGTTAAATTTTATATACCTACATATTTGTGGAATTAAATGTTTGATTTACTGGTATTGTGACTTAAAAAATTCATTCAAAGCCTCATAAATACTAAGCAAATAATTTAATGAAGTGGAGTTAGCATAAGAAGCATAAATTAGGGAATAAAAACTCACTTCGCACACAGACGCGTCAATTCAATTACATTTTCAAAACAGACGAGAGTTCGGAATTTTACTCTACCACACTTGAAGAATATTGCTCAATTTGAGTCAAACATGGCGCAAGCGCCGTTTAATTGTGGCGAATTGAAATTTTCGTTAGTTGGGTTTGTATTAATACGTATCTATACTTTTTTCCAGTACATATAATACTTTTTTCAGATTCCGAAAATGGATACTGCGTGTTTTTCCAAAACAGTCCTTAATACAAAACGATATACATAAGTAGAGCTCGGATATTTATGCAAGTGATTATTTTTGTTTAACATCACAGAAAGTCCGGACCTAGGTAGAAACTCATTATAGGAGGAAGTGGGTTAATTTGGACCTATTATGTTTTGCATATTTGCACATATTTTGCATGTTTGCATATTTTTTGCATATTTGCACATTTTTATACCCGAGCGCACTTGTGCACAAGGGTATTATAACTTTGTTCACATAACGGTTGTTTGTAACAGGCAAAACGAATCGAGATAGATATAGACAAATGTATACATAAATGATCAGGATGAAAAGAGAAATCGATTAAGCGGTGACTGTCTGTCCGTCCGTCCGTCCGTCCGTCCGTCCGTCCGTCCGTCCGTCCGTCTGTCCGTCTGTGCACACGATAACTCGAGTAAAAATTAAGATATCTTAACGAAACTTGGTACGTGTACTTCTTTCGGGCGTAGGACGGATGGTATTGAAAATGGGCAACATCGGACAATAACCACGCCTACCTCCCATATAACGGTAATTTTCAGAAATACGAAAACTGCGATATTTTAGTAACTACTGAAGATTATTCACTCAAAATTGATATTTGCAATAACTTTTAGACGAAAAATAAGAATATTATAAATTTTTGAAAAATGGGCGTAGCCACGCCCACTTATGGTTACATGTGTATATCTTGGCAACCGCTGCACCGATTTCTTCCAAACTTGGCACAATTATTGACCTTGGTACAGGATACCAAATGGCTGAAAATTTTAAAAATCGGACAATAACCACGCCTACATCCCATATAACGGTAATTTGGAGAAATACGAAATCTTCGATAAATCAGTAAATATTAAAGCTAATTTATTAAAAATTGATGCTTGCAACAATTCTTTACCAGGAAATACGCTTATCATAACATTTTGGAAAATGGGCGTGGCACCGCCCACTTATGATCACATATATGTATCTCGGTAACCGTTCCACCAATTTGTACCAAACTCGGTATGGTTATTGTGCTTGCCACATAAAAGCAAAACGTTCAAAATTATTGAAATCGGACTAAAATTACGGCTTTTCATATAACGGTAAATTTAAAAAATGCTTGAAACGTCAATATTTCGAAATTTAAGGACGCTAATTTATTCAAAATTGATACACCCCGGCTTACCATGTAGCGGTAGCTTTCGGAAAGGTGAAAAGCCATATATGTAATACTTGCGCCGGGTATTTAATGTTCGGCCCCGCCCGAACTTAGACTTTCTTACTTGTTGTATATATTTTGCATATTTTTGTATATATTTTGCATATTTCCTATAAATAAATTATTATAAGCATGTCACACTGATGGCAGCTCTTGTTAACTCCGCACGCGACATACTGACCTCCTTCTGCCTCAATAGTGATGACCAGCTACGCCAGCATAGAACAAATCTAATTTATTTGTGGTATGTAGGCAAGTGCAAGCGATGCTGTGAAAATCTTTTGCAAGTTCGCCAACTAAAGCTCAACACCTTCTTTAAGTACAATAGGTTGGATACCATTTGGGCCGGGCGATTTGAGACTGTCAAAAGACTCAATAGCATATCTATATCATATTATAGGAGGAAGTGGGTTAATTTGGACCTATTATGTTTTGCATATTTTCACATATTTTGCATGTTTGCATATTTTTTGCATTTTTGTATATATTTTGCATATTTTTGTATATATTTTGCATATTTTTGTATATATTTTGCATATTTCCTATAAATAAATTATTATAAGCATGTCACACTGATGACAGCTCTTGTTAACTCCGCACGCGACATACTGACCTCCTTCTGCCTCAATAGTGATGACCAGCTACGCCAGCATAGAACAAATCTAGTTTATGTGTGGTATGTAGGCAAGTGCAAGCGATGCTGTGAAAATGTTCCTTCTTTAAGTACAATAGGTAGGATGCCATTTGGCCCGGGCTATTTGAGACGGTCAAAAGACTCAATAGCATATCTTAGGGCATCTTCATTAGCCACATTTCTGGCAACAAACCAGTTGTACCTTGACACTGTGGTTTTCGCATACCCTCCCTCACCAGTCGAGGGAGAGGAAGGCGAAACCATCACCTGATTTCCACGAAATTGAGTCTTTAGAAGAACAGAGAGTTCTCCGTTAAAAAGCCATCAGGACTGTTGAGTGAACACATGTGGTTTGGTCCTTCTTCAGAACTTTACCAGCCTAGCCGTTTGACTCAAGGTTTAAATCCGCTGCAGCCCTCTTCGTAGAGCGAATTATACTACTTTCCCGCGGAGAGTAATCCGCTCTCCCATTCATATGTTTTATCTCTCATTCGTAATTGGCACAACACAAGAATGATAGAATACAAGATTGCGCCGATCAGTGAGGATTTTTATACCCGAGCGCACTTGTGCACAAGGGTATATTAATTTTGTTCACATAACGGTTGTTTGTAACAGCCAAAACGAATCGAGATAGATATAGACAAATGTATACATAAATGATCAGGATAAAAAAAGAAATCGATTAAGCCATGTCTGTCTGTCCGTCCGTCTGTCCGTCTGTCCGTCTGTCCGTCTGTCCGTGTACACGATAACTCGAGCAAAAATTCAGATATCTCAACGAAATTTGGTATGTAGGTTTCCCTTAATCCAAGGTAGGTTGCTATTGAAAATGGGCGAAATCGGACTGTAACCACGCCCACTTCCCATATAACGGTAATTTCCAGAAATACGAAAACTGCGATATTTTAGTAACTACTGAAGATAAATCACTCAAAATTGGTATTTACAATAATTTTTTGACAAAAAATAATAATATTATACATTTTTGGAAAATGGGCGTAGCCACGCCCACTTATGGTTACATGTGTATATCTTGGTAACCGCTGTACCAATTTCTACCAAACTTGGCACAGTTGTCGGCCTTCGTACAGCATACAAAATCGCCTAAAATTTTTAAAATCGGACGATAACCACGCCCACATCCCATATAACGGTAATTTAGAGAAATACAAAATCTTCGATAAATCAGTAAATATTGAAGCTAATTTATTCAAAATTGATGCTTGCAACAATTCTTTACCAAGAAATACGTTTGTGATAAATTTTTGGAAAATGGGCGTGGCACCGCCCACTTATGATCACATATATGTATCTCAGTAACCGTTCTACCAATTTGTACCAAACTCGGTGTGGTTATTGTGCTTGCCACATATAAGCAAACCGTTGAAATCGGACTAAAATAACGGCCGCTTCTCATATAACGGTAAATTTCAGAACTGCTTGAAACTTCAAAATTTCGAAATCTAAGGACTCTAATTTACTCAAAATTGATACGCCCCGGCTTACCATATAGCCGTAGCTTTCGGTAAGGCGAAAAACATATATTTAATACGTGCGCCGGGTATTTAATGTTCGGCTCTGCCCGAACTTAGGCTTTCTTACTTGTTGAGAATAACTTTTGTGTGACGTCACACTTGTGCAATTGCGAGAGAGAAATGCCAAAACGTGAGCAAGGATGGAAGAAGAAGAAAAAATGTTGCAAGGAAAACGTAAACAAGTCGCACAAGTGTGACGTCATGCAAACGACGATTCTGTCAAATTCGTTAAGAGAGGAATAGCGGTCCGAGATCGGCGCAACCTTTGTATTCTCTCAATCGTGGGCACAACAGTGAAGTCTGTTCCCCTTGTGAGCGGTATTCTTTGCTCCATAGCTTTGAGCCATTCCCAGTTACCTTGGGAGAGGCATTTCACCACAATGGTTCCATCTCTCTCTTATGAACGAGCATTCGCTACAGTGCCGGAGGCAATGACGGCCCGGAACAGCGTTTAATTTCCGCAATAGTCATCTGCCGACTCTAACCCGCCCTCCCCATTACGGCAATGAGCAGAGGCCTGTTATGAGCTCACAATAAGTTGCTCGGGACCCAGAGCTCCAGACGTAGTTGCGTCGAATAGCGAGGGCAGTTCTGCCTTGACCGACCCTTGTATCACTTCTACCCTTGGTTTGAGGCAAGCGTTTCGTGGCGCCAGAGATCTGTCTGGATGATCGGAATTGGGCAATGCCACACCAGTACATTTGTGTCTGTCACCACAAGTTTCCTTCTCTTGCAACGTTCGCAAGCAGATTTGGATGTCGGTACATCCATCAAGGTCCCACTGGCTTCTGGAGTAACCTCCGTAGACCTGGGCTGCTTACTGAATGCAGCGACAGGAGGAGTTCGGCCAGCCACAGAAGAGGGTTTCCCCTGCTTGCGTTTCGCCCCCGATACTTCCTCTTCTGGGCTATGGAAAGAGGACCAACTCCGTCATTGGAGGGTAGTTGGCAGCGAACTGCTTCTCTACCTACATCCCCTGCAAGAGATTGGTCCTCTTCCGACTCTGAAGAAGAGAGGATTGGCTTTTTCTCCCTACTCTCGTCCATACGGTTGCCAGACGTACTGATTTTAATCATTTCTTCAATCAGTACGCTAATGTCCTGATTTTTCAAAATTTGTACTGATTTGCACTGAATTTTCAATTCCAACAAAATACTTTAAGATTTTTGTAAGGTTTTTACATAACGTTGGAACTTCCTTAAACTGTACTGTAAAAAGTAAGAGGAAAATAATTTATCTAATTATATTTGACATGTTTCAGATAATGTTTGATATGTCCATGAAATTAATACAACAAAAAGATCAATCCTTTTATGGGCATATCGCCGGGTCGTTACATTCCAGGTGCGGTAATATGATGGAGCTTAAATTATTTAAAAACAAGTGAGAGCAGCGCTGTCTTCGGCTATGCCGAAGGCTTCATACCTTTCATGAACATCTGCAAATTTTAGTTTGAGAGATTACTGATTTTGAATACATCTGCATACATCGATAGAGGAGTTACATACTTATATAAAAAATCGCATCTAAACAATCAGAGGTATGGAAGATATACTTTATATGGCACCAATCTAAGTGATTTTCACTGCTATGTGATCGGTATGTAAACCGGTAACACAATTTATTGGGTTTAGTTTCCTACATACACTGAGGGAAATAATGCATAGTAAAAATGAATACTTTATATTTGATTATCGTTTAAAAATGTTCGTATTTAACAATAATATTTTCATACAAAATTTATTACGCTCGTATTTGGCTGTTCACATCTGAGTATGTATGTATATGTAAGGGTACATACGCACCCCAAGCATGCAGAGCGCCGCTCTGAGAGCGGTGACAACACACACATGCTTACATAGTACAAATCGCGTGCTGTGGTGTTGATGGATAATCAACATTTGAAAGCAAATTTATATATCTGGGTGTAGCTGAGTGCGCAAAGATGCTTGCTTGTTGATATCCGGAGATGGTCGGGTTCGAATTCCACTGTAGGCAACATGCAAATCAAATTTTTTTTTTAGTTTTTGTCTTGATTATTCACTTCACGGATGCTTTTTCAGTACGAACGCGGTCATTTTAATATGCGCGTAATTGAATTGAATATTTACCAATATACAGTACTTTCGTTGACGTTTATAGTAAGATCAATTACGTTTCTATTTGATTTTAATATTTTTTTCCCTCAGTGTAAAGGAGATATATCGCAAAAACTGGTATCTGAACAATCAGTGCTATAGGAGATAAAGCTTATACAGCATAGATTTTGACGATTTTCTCAGTAGACTTTGTATTATTATTTATAAAATATCTTACGAAATTTATCGGTGTTAGCTGTTCAAATAAAGGAGTTTTACAGTAAAATCCCATATCTGAACAATCAGATGTATGGAAGATATATGTTGTAGTCACCCGATCCTTGTTATTTTCACTGTAAGTATTCTGTTAATAATGAGTGAAAATGGTGCGAAATTTCATGGTCCTAGCTACATAAATGGATGAATTATAACGAAAAATCTCATATCTGAACAATCAGTTGTATGGGAGCTATAGGTTATAGTTATCCGATCTTTTTAATTTTCACTGTAAGTTTTCTGTTGATAATTATTGAATACAGTGCGGAATTTCCTGTTCCCAGCTATATAAATGGAGGAGTTATAACGAAAAATTTTATATCTGAACAATCAGTTGTATGGGAGCTATAGGTTATAGTGACTCGATCTTTGTAATTTTCACTGTAAGCATTCTGTTGATAATGGGTGCAAGTGCTGCATAAATGGAGAAGTTATAACGAAAAATCTCATATCTGAACAATCAGTTGTATGGGAGCTATATGTTATAGTGGTCCGATTCTTCCGGTCCCGACAAATGATTAATACATTATAAAAATACATCCACCTACCAAATTTGATCCGGATATCTCGAAAACTGAGAGACTAGATTGCATACAAACAGACGGACAGACGGACAGACGGACATGGATAAATCAACTCAGCTCGACGTTCTGATCATATAAGTATACATTTTAATGGGTCTATCTCTTTTTGTTCTGGTACTTACAAACAGCGGACCAAAGTTATAATACCATTTCATGCTCATGAAAGGTATAATAAGGCTGACGTTTTTTTGTCGAGTGTTGTTAGTTATCTCGAAAATAACTTTCAGTTTAATAACAACAAGTTTGGATATTCGAATGGCTTTTGCCTATAATTTACAATTCCTTTTTCACAATTTACTGACATTGTAAAATGGTTTTGTATACAAGACATAGAGTTAGATACTCTTTTCAGCGAATTCTTAGTCTTTCAAAGTTTTTGCGTAGTTGAAAAAATTAATTTAAGCCATGAGGAAATATAGACGAAGTCCTTAAATATTGGTACTTTTCCAAAGTTTGAAATATGTAATTTTTTTTTTGTAATACCACACTCAAACGAAGCATCTGAGAGTATAAAGTTTGTTTCCTGGCGCAAAGAGAGAAACCGGCTTCTAATAAAAATTTTTTAAAGTGAACTTCAAATTAAAGGTAATTTTAAAATGAAATGTATAGAATTCTTTGACTATTTATTGACTGAAGATGGAAATGATCTCATTATTGCTATTCAACAATGTCATAAATATAAAATAAATTATTGGCTTCTGTGTACAATGATGTGTACACTCACGTTAGAATGAATGACACTTTTATTTTTTATGAACTATGTTTTATCCATATACCAAAATATTGTTAAAAACAAGTACTCTGGCGTTTTAAAGCATTGTCTGTTAATTTATTTTGGAACGAATTTCCGTCATCCCTTGTCAAGTTTGGTTTGCAGACAAACCGGTTTCGGCATTGTGCCATCTTCAGTGTCATTTGTCTGTTACTTACATTCATAATTTTGCTTTGAATAATAATGTACTGAAAATTACTGATTTTTTAGCATGAAAAAATCTAACGTACTGATTTCCCGCATAAAAAATCTGGCAACCCTACTCGTCCAGGATGCGCTCCTGGTCTATGACGTTAAGGACTTTGGCAATGTTTGGCAATGCTTGGGCCGCAAGTGCGGATGATTTCCCACAGATACTACTAAAGTAGTTTAAAGGGTTAACTAAGTACAAGTTTTTAATAAATTTGAAGATATGCGTTTAAAAAAACTTGTTTAATTTTCCCTGAAATCTTAATAACATGGACACTAGTGCGAACGACTTTGGTCTTGTTTCCTAGGTGTTATTTAAATTGTTGCATAAAGATCTTTTTTTAGCATATCTAGCTATGTATTTGTTTTTTTAATTTTTTAATACATTTTGCATAGTTCTTGCATATTTGTTGCATATATTTTGCATATTCAATTTGCATAAAAATCCGAGCTCTATACATAAGCTAACAGCGAATTGATTGTGGAAATACGTTATAAAAATGCATATCTATATATTAAGGTGTTTGATTTTTCGCATTTTTACAAAACCGGTTTTCAAGTTATTCGGAAAAATGTAATTAGAACCGGTTCCTGATTTTGAAATTAAGCAAAAACGGGAAAACCCGGTTTTCTGTAACATAGTTTTCATACGAAAATGCATCTGTATGTTGGTATGAAGTCATGACCAAAAATTACAATTTAATTCTTAACAGTAAAGATGCTATTATTTAGAAAAGAGCAAAGCAAACTAAGTTCCAACTTTTTTTAGATCGTAAGTAAAAAAATGAAAATCAGTGAAAACTTCACGCATTTGCATTTTTTCTGACTTCTTTCGGATTGAGTAGCAGGGAACAGCAACATAAAAAAAATGTTCAAATAGCGATCGCCCCTCGGCAGATAATGGCAAACCTCCGTGTGTACTTCTGCCATAAAATCTGAAAAAAAAAAGTTTCTCCGGAGGTGGAGTATTGTGTAACAACATCAAGAATCAGAGCACGAGTTGAAGGAGAAACTTGTCCAAATACGTAGAAAACGTTTACGCGGCAAACATTAATTTATTGGAATCAAATATGATATATTTCTAAGCCACCTGCGATATAGTTTTTAAACTATTTATGGGTTTCCCTTAAACTGGGAAAAGCCTCGAAAACTTCGAAAAACTCAAAATTTGTATTAACAGGTCAAGATTTATATGATATAAAAAAACGGTTTGTTCAATAAAAACAAATCTTGGCTATTCGATGTCCGAAAAATCGAGATTTCAAAAAAACCGCCTATAGATATCCAAAAAACCGGTGGAAAACGGTTTGAAAAACCCGAGTAATATATATACCGTTATGTGAACACGACATTTTCACCAGTATTGACTATTTTTGTTTCTTTTGTTTAATGTTTATTATTATTTTCTTAAAGTCTAGTTAATTATACAATACCAGGGACCGAAAATAACAGTTATTTTTTTTACGAGTTAAACTTGGCCCACTATATTTTAAGTCAGAAAAAAGTCCTTTCCAGATAATAAACAAACTGCTTATCCAAATAACGAACGAAGGTTACCACATCTAGTTATATACTTTTTTTATAATTTAATAATATAATTTTTTTATAATTTAGTACAGTTCAGAAATAAAAGTTTTTCAAACCCCCTTCGATTGATACCCATTTTTAATAATACATTAGACTTATTAAATAATTTGAATTTAATTTTTTAAACAGGTGGCAACCCTCTTTTAACTCCTCAAAAATATTCTTAGCTTTCAAACTAAAGATTTCTTAACTCTCCTTCGTTTGACATCCATATTTTGATGTTTCATATAACTTGTGTATAAGTAAACTAATTTCGACATTTCAAGCAGGTGGCAACCCGCTTCAAAATATTTTCAAACTACTACTTTCCGAAACCCCTTTCGTTTGGTACCCATACGGTGATACATATTTTTCTTACCTAATATGATTTTTTAAACTATAGTTCAGCTAAGAAACAAAGCTTTTCAAACCCATTTCGGTTGATACCCATTTTGTAATAATTGATTTTTTTTAATAATTTAAATATAATTTTTTAAAAGGCGGCAACTCTTTTCAAAAGAGTAAAACCTTATTGCACATACAGTCCAAGCCTTTTAATTTGACACCTCATTTTGGAAAATCGAACGAACGGTGCAGATGTGATGGCATTGATTTTTAAATGATTTGAATTTAATTGTTCAACAGGTGGCAACTCTTTTCCAAAAAATAAACCAGTTCGCACATCTACAGGCCAAGCGCTTTAATTTGACACCCCATTTTGGAAAATCGAGCGAACGGTGCAGATCTTTTATCCTGGACAAAAAATTCCTTCGTGAATTATATATCGCACCCTAAATAAAAAACCGGCACAACTCAAAATTTGTCAAAATTTATTTTTTTCCATAAAAAAGATCACGGACCGTATACCCAACGTCCGCGAAAATTTCTTCTTCATCACAATCTTCTTTAACTGGAAAAATACCACTAAAACTTTTTAGTTTTGCTTGCGTCGATTGCGCAGCGTCAACAGTTTTTTGCCTCTCCTGAACATTTAGGATTTTTTGAGTTGTGCCGGTTTTTGATTTAGTGTGCGATATATAGATTACTGAATGGCAGAAGTGCAAGCATTTAAACAATATTTCAAAAAGTATGTTACAAAGAATTTAATTGTTTTTGTTAAACCTTGCCTTTTCACATAATTGTTTATTAATTACACGCTATATCGCTATAGCCAAGTTGCTAGGGGCGCGTACTACCACTGAGGCTTGCCAACTTGGCTCAAACCGTACCATTTTGGTTCATTATGCCAAAAAAGCACTTTTCAAAAATAATTATATTACAATACATTTTTGTGAAATCCTTCGCGTGTACTACTTTTTGATCTACATTAGAATATCGAAAAAGTTTACCGAAATTTCCCAAGTGTAATAAACTTTTTAGAACTATCTATTAACTTTTCTAAGCGTTTTCGAAATTTAAAAAAAAATATAATAATAAACATAGAGCTTTTAGGAAATAACACGCTAAATTTATTTCAATGACTTAGTAGTTTTCATCATTACGAAAAAGGATTAGAATGAATTTGTACCAGCATATTCTGGTTTATGAAGAGTTTTCTTGTTTGCATCTTCATATGAGCTTGAAAAAAAATTACTACTTGTCAAGCAGAAAAAGCATCAAAAGCAAACACAACTGTTACTTTTTTTTAATTTTTATTTGAAAACAAATAATATATAAAATTTTATAAATAAACACATACATAGTTATAAAAAAAAATTTATACTACTTGCTTTACAGAGAATCTGTATGCTTATTTGGAGCTCATTTGGATTATTTGTAAAATCTTTTCTTTTTCTCTAATAGTTGATTTCTACCAAGCAGTAACTGCTAGGGATAAAACGATACCATGGAAGTATCGATACCTGTACTTGGAATTAGCATCGAAAGAAAGTATAGATGCCTAGTAAGTATCGGGCTAAAAGTATCGATACCTACTTATATCGATATTTGTACCTATATAAGAATTGTTTGTATAAAAAACGCCATCACATATCTATGAATTTTTGTCAAAATAACTTATATGACTATAATTTTTGATTTTAGGCGAATGCTACTTAATCTTTTTAAGAACAACTTTAAGTTTTAAAACATGGTTTACTAGGATGGCCTCCCAGAAAACAAGAAAAAGGGCAAAGTCCAATACGTTGTTTTTAAAAAGTCCCCAGAATTTTGTTAACACAATTGTCTTCGTTTGTATGTATGTACGTATTTTATTTGTTATACTTATTATTTATTTTGTACAAAGAGAAAGCGATTGCGATCAAAAACAATTATTTTATAATTTATTTCATACAAATGAATTAATTAATAAAAGTCATCTGTATTATAACACTGTTCAACAGCAGTTCTGCAAAGTAACAATGGTATATTTCTGAAAGAAGTAATCATGTTGATAATTTTTAGAGTGAAAAGCTGCTAAGTCCATTTGTAGAAAATTTAAAGGGGAGGAAAAAAAACTTTTTAAAACATTTCCTTCAAGAATTTTGCAGAAAGCTCCGTTGCTAATTAAAAGATTTAGAATTTTTTGTGAGCTTATCGTTTTTACTGTGCCTCTTTTGGACTTAGTAAATTTGCCTTTAATTGCATATAAACTTGAAGACGTTGAGTTTTTAATTTACCTTGCTTCCTATATCCAAATATGAGTTTTCACAAAAAGTGCACTTAGCAACTTTTCACTTCAAGCTGGCGATATGTTAATGAGATGATTATAGGTCTTTCTTTGTAGGAATTTTTCATTGGCAACTAAACTGCCAAAAATTTTTAGATATTCACAATAATAATTATATTAAAAAAAAGTCCGGAAATAAAATTTTCACTGAATCGGGTTTCGATATAAGTACTTTCTTCCGATACCTACTCAGTACCCGGTTCAAAAGTATCGATACCAAAATGACTTGGTATCGGACGAAAAGTATCGAGAATGTACTTGTATTTACTAGTATACCTAGTAACTGCAGTTCAGTGTTTAATAATAATAATAATAATAATATCCCAACGGGTTTTACCCTCCATTCCCGCCCATCCGCACGAGGGGCGCAGTCCGCATGACGTACGGAACCAGTATTTTAAATTTTTGCGCCGAGTCACGATAGGCAGGAGTTTGTTAAGTGTCGAGATCTAAAACTGTTCAGCTACAGAACTAAATTCATCAGCCGATTTTATGTCTTTATTTTAATGATTCATTTATTGAGAGAGGACAGTATCGATTTCTTAATGCTGAAAAGCGGATCTGATATATCAAACGTGCTGGAATGAGAGTTAAAATCCTGGCATAAGCAACGGAGTGGGTCGTGCAATTCAAAATTAATTTTACAAGCTTTCAGAAATAGGGGGAAAAAGTGTCTTGATACCCGGGAGGGAACATTAAGGCTAACTTCGCCAAGAAGAAGCGGACTTGAAATTGAGCCTGTTAGTAATTTAACTATAAAAATTGTACCAAGCATTTGCCTGCGGCTGGAAAGTGTAGGAAGATTAATAAGTTTTAATCGGCTCGTATAAGGTTATATTGAGAATCCCAACGGAAATTTCTTAAAGCAAAAAGTAGGAATTGTTTTTGAATTGACTCTATCTTGTCTGAGTAAATTTGATACCTTGGATTCCAAACCACCGAACCGTATTCCAGAATTGGCCTAACTAATGTTGTAAACAGGGTTTTAGTGATATAGGGGTCACAAAATTCTTTTGACCATCGTTTCACAAATGCAAGTACACCTTTAGCCTTGTTGACTGTCACATTAATATGAAGATTAAAATTAAGCTTAGGATCCATTGTGATACTAAGGTCCACCAAATTGTATACCTGTTCCTGGTTATGGTTACCTATTGTATAAGAAGTGGGATGAACAGCTCTTAGCGAGAAGCTCATTACTTTACATTTCTTAAGATTTAGAGGCATAAGATTTACTTGACACCAGTAAGCCATGCTGTCTAAGTCTGATTGTAGCAAAGACCTTTCTTTAATTGAAACGTACGATTTATAAAGCTTTACATCATCTGCATACATTAAAATTTTGGAAAATTGTATATCTGTAGAAATATCGTTTATAAAAAGCAAGAACAGAACCGGGCCTACCTTGAGGGACTCCTGAAGTAACATCAATGATGGCAGAGATAGTATTTTTAAACATTACCCTTTGTGATCTATCATAGAGGTATGAAGAGATCCAAGGTAGAAAATTAGGTGGAAGACCAAGAAGATCAAGTTTGTAGACGAGCAACGAGTGGCACACTTTGTCAAATGCTTTACTGAACACAGTGGTCTTGAAAAAATGATAGGTATGACTAAAATGCCAACCAAAACTGCTTGCATACCTGTTTTGGAACACACCCATAGATCAATATGCCTTTGGAATTAAAATCATATCTGCTCCTATGCCTAAAATATTGTCAAATGAAAATTTGGAAAAAATTTAACTGCAATTGTTCGAAGTTCCCATTAGGCATTTGTTGTACATGTCGTAGGGCTCTCTGTGACCGAGAAAAGGATATACCAAATGCAACACGACCTCTTCCAAACATGCCTTACTATGAAGATTCGACAAAAGAAACAAGAACAAGTTCATGCTCTTGTTATATCTGCCTCACTGCTCAGGCAACCAGCCATCCAAAAGTTATACGAGGAAGAGCACATACCTTAAATTTATCGAGTGAAATAAACTCCACCAATGCCTGTGCTGGTGTATGGCGCGGAAGCATGGACAATGAAAGCATCTGATGAGGCGGCTCCTGGAGTTTTTGAGAGAAAGATTCTGCGAAAGATTTACGGACCTTTACGCGTTGGTGATGGCGAATATAGCAGACGATTTAACGATGAGCTGTATGACCTTTACAACGATATAGACATAGTGCAGCGAATTAAAATTCAGCGGCTCCGCTGGCTTGGCCATGTCGTTCGGATGGACAGAAACGCTCCTGCTCTGAAAATATTCAACGCGGGCCGCGATGCTGGGAACAGAGGAAGAGGAAGGCCTCCTCTGCGTTGGAAAGACCAGGTGGAGAAGGACTTGGCTTCACTTGGCATTTTCAATTGGCGTCAGTTAGCACAGAAGAGAAATGACTGGCGTGCTGTTTTGGACTCGGCCAAAATCGCTTAGGCGGTTACAGCGCCAAATAAGAAGAAGAAGAAGAATGGGTTGACTGCTTTGTCGATAAACCTAAATCTTAAAAATAAAATATTTAATAGAGAATCAACCTCCGGATCAAGCTTTATAAAGATTTGTGAGAAGTGTCTTCAAAAAATAGGCAGAGGTATCAGGCATCAATGCAAAGTTGCAGCTGGTCGTGAAAATGCTCTGGAACTGATTAAAAAATTACTAGAAAAACAACAAGAACAGGTTCTCAGCAATTCGTTGGTGAAAAAAATGGTGTCCGCAAATAATGTTGGTTGCTGTCGTTCAAATGGACTGAAATTAAGTACATTGGGATCAAAAACTAGAATTGTAATCAATCCAAAAATTAAAGATGATGTTGTCTTTAGTTTCGATAGTTTGATTAATTTTCAATTACATACTGGTGCTTCTTCAAATTACATGAAAAAATTGCCAATTTTTTGAGAGCCAAAGCAGGCAGACAATGTATTCCTCCTCATCTTGGACAGAATTTATCTAAAAGGGCGAATACCTTAGAAAGCATATATGTACAATACGGAAAACGGTATAGAATTTGAAACTGAAAGTGGAAAGAAAAAGCTACCTATAGTTTTAGCAGATGCAGAGACAGCATTTGGTACTATAATAAAGGAAAGAGGTCTTCAGTGGGATTGTGTTGAAGTAAAAATAATGGCAGATGGTGGACAGGAGTTTTTTAAAATAAGCATAAGTATAATACCAATTGATGATGCCGAAGCAGTTTCTTGCGATCAGAAAAAGAGAAGTCGGTATTCTGAACAAGGAAGTATTGGAAAAAAGTAAAGCAACAAGCGTTCATCAACTTATACTTTTATGCCAAATATGAAGGAGTCATATGAAAACATCAAGCCTTTATTTGAACTAATTAACATTAATAAATTGTCATTTAAGTTCCTTGCTGATTTCAAACTCATTTTAATCGTTAACGGACAGCAAACCGCATCAGCTACGTACCCGTGTCCATACTGCTTCATCACTCTCCAAGACATGAAAAAATTAAAAAAAAGATCGAGAAGAATTGAACTACTGCAACCAAGATGAGTCTC
>NW_023458556.1:111574530-111586769 GCF_013731165.1 Rhagoletis pomonella | reverse complement strand
CGCTTACGTTTAGACACACGGATATCCTTAACAGATTGCAAGGTATCTAAGCATTTGAATGATTTAAACATATTTTCATAATGCTTAAATTTTTCTGTCAGTACCGACAATTCTCTTCCTATTTCTGTAAAACCATTTCTGGTTTGCCTAAATAGCTTGAAAAGATCAACTTCGGTTGACCTGCACTTTACGCAAGACCAGCGAAGGCCCTTGCCATCATTAATAGCGTTCAGAATTCTTCCCGTCAAACCAGCACATTTCAGATGGTAAATATCATCACACAGCCAGCACGATAAGTAGCGTTCAGAATCGCTTTTAATTTGGCAAGTATCAAGATCACACTTCGTATTGAAAGATTTATGTAATACACTCGTTAATAAAAGACAAACAAAATAAATTATAACAATTAAGGAGCTGATGTAAATTGCTTTAAATAAATGTAGCGAACAGTTTGAGTATCACTGTAATTATGACACTTAATAAACGCAACGCAAACAGCTGTGACAAGAATTAATAGAAGAAGTAGACAAAAAGAGTAGAACAAATGTGCAAAACCAAAATGAAAGTTAACTACAAAGGATACAACAACAATGATAGCAACAAATGACTCGGCAAAATTAGAATGTATGCTAGTGAAATTTAATTAAATTTACTGTTGCCAGAACTTTTTTTGGCCGACCGGCTATATTGGTAAAAAAAGGAGCTAAAATCGGCTTAAAATGTTTCAAATAAAATTCGCATGTTTTATTTAAAGAAATCGCTAGTAGAAATACTACTAAAGTCATTATTTTTTTAGTTAATAAAGGTTATACGTAGCAAAGCTTTAGACCATTCGTTAAATAAATCACAAACACAGAGACTGGTAAATTCATAACAAGTTATTTTTGTTTAACAAAAGAAACTGTCGTTATACGTACATCAGATGTTTGTATTACTTAAATATAAAAAAGAGATCAATTACAAATTTATGGCGTTTTCTTTTTTATTCAAAAATTTTGCCTTACATTGTAATATTTGCATTAGGTTACTTTTCGTCCTGAAAAATGGCTATATTAGTATAAAGTATTTTGCTTAGTCGGAGGCAATATTTTGAGGAAGAGAGCTGTGAAAAGCCTGAAGAAAACAGGCCAACATTATTTCAAAAAAAGGAAACGCCATTAATTTATATCGAACAAGTCGGTCGCTTTTTAAGTTTTTGACAATTCTATTATTTAATTATATTTTGATGTCTATATATTCTAAACTCCTGTTTTTAATGTCCTACTCACTCTCTCACATGCCTGTCTCAGGGCAATAATAAGCAACAATAAAGTATGTTGGCACCATGATACAATTATTCACAGGTATTGTCTACCCATAGAGTTTTGCTTCACATCGATAATCGTGCTCTTTTATTCTCATTCTTTATTTTCTAAAGCTGAAATTAGTCGAGAACGCAGAACGTATACTTAAACGCAGTCTGTATACGCAGAATTTTGTCGATTACTGGAGCCCTCAGTGTTGCTTACTACACTGTTGCCACTCATCAATGCCTTTTCATAAACTTACCCTTTCAACTGCAATTTTTCGTGCTATAATAGATTTTAGCTAAATATAAACTACTTAGTTTTCAACAAAAACCTTATTCAATAGTAAATTTCAAATATTTTAAACATATTTTGAGTAGGAACTTATATCTTTTTTACCATCTGTAAAACTGACGAAGTGGCAACCATCTAAAGAAGGAGAAATGAGCTGACACGAAAAATCTAAATTCCGCAGATTTCTGCGCTACGGGCTACAACTACAGAAAAATTCTGCGGTGTTGAGTTTTCATTTACATGGCGCTTTGGTAAGACAGATCCTGTCAGCTGACTCGGGTTTACGTACCGGTAGGTTTACGTTCTTGACTAATTTCAGCTTAAGTTTTGCGAATAAAAGCTCAGTGAGTCTAGGCTTAATTTCCGTAACTTAACTTAACTTAGAGGTTTGGCCAACCTGTTATATGAGAAACTGTGTTTGCGGTAAGTTAAAAATAAAAAGCTCACGCTCACGCTCGCATTGAACTGTATAGCAGGCTTTACGGAAATTGAGAGCGGTGAGAGAATCAGGCCTGCCAGATTTTCGTTTTTGTATTTCCCAAATATAAATGAACTAAAACATGTTTTTTGCATGTACTTTTTTATGTGGCGTTTTAGGCGGAAAACTGTCAAACAGCTGAAAAAGAAAAGACAAAAACAAAATATACCAGTTTCTTGCTTAAGTTGACGTGCTGAGTAATCATTGATGATTTTTTACGGCAAGTTAAATTAAGTTAAGTCTAGACTACCTGGGCTTTAAAACCTCGCACTTAAATTTAAGCCATTCATAACAAAAATTGTATAAAGAAAGTCCCCGCTACGTCCTTCTTTGGAAAAAACACAGTGACCCAAATATAAAATGGTACGCGAGATTTTAGCAAGTGTTGACTATTTTTATTTAGTTTAATTAATGTTTATTATTTTTTTATGAAAATATAGCTGATTAATCGGCAAACACCATATAAATATCAATTTCATACTTTGTGCAAAAACTTCACCAACTTTTAACTATTGAATCAGCATATTTACAAAATGGTATGCATGCAGTTTTGAAGTCCATTAAAATTTAGTATAATATGGTGAAAATTTTTGTTAGCTAGGACTAGTGATGCAAGTCCAAAAATACATGGATATTTTCTTCGATTTGATGCATCGAAATATAGCATCGATACATATCGATGTATCGTATAAAAACATCGATATTTTCGGTGCATCGAATGAAAATATCAACAGTTTCTTTCAATTAAAAATATACAAGAAAATGAAACAATCGTAACTTCGATAAGTGTTTAAGTAATAACTCAGAGTGAAATGTATTAATTGATTTAAACAGTTACAAATCCCAGTTTTTTCTGTTCTTTTGAGAAGGCTTCGAAATTTTCACCCCGCGTTTTTATACAACTATGAAAAATAATCTAATGATGTTATATTTTATTTCTCTGTCCATTTTCTTATAGCTCGTTATTTTTTGAGCGAGTTAAGGTATTTAGGCCGTTTAAAACTATGAATTTATAAAATCTCGTCTGCGCGCTAGGCATACGAAAGATATCAATCCCTATAAGTTTACCTTAAAATGGTTCCAGGGATACGACGCGTGAACGTGTAACCTTCTTGGAGGTGCCACGGCGGGTTCTAATATTTCCAACTCAAATTTAGAAACCTGGCCTTGATAAAATACCACTTCTCATTATAGTAGGAAATGCCTCAAGAGGTATGTATGCATCATGAGAGCTTTAGATTATAACGCCGAACCCGGCTCTCCCTTTTCCATTAAATGAAATTTTTTCGGTCAGTAAGGCACTTATAAAATAAATCTCCATAACAAATTTAAAGTACTTCCAGAGATTTTCTATCCTTCCAGAGATATGTATTAAGAAATTGTTAGTATGTATGGGAGGCGACATGCCTCCTTTTTTAATAACTCACATTTTTTCCATGAGCAATTGATACATTTTGTATACACAACTCCATACCAAGTTCCAGTATTCTTCCACAAACACTTCCAGGGATATGTGGCAAGAAAAAGTCAATTTGTGTAGGAAGTGCCACGCCCCTTTTTCTTATAACCCTAATCTTCTTCCATGAATATAGAATTGATTTTACATACCCCAATACCCCAGTACTCTACCATGAACACCTCTGGAGATATGCAGTATAAGGAGTAAATTTGTACGGGAGGTACAATTCTCCATGAGTATGGAATTAATTTTGTATACACATCTCGGTGCCAAGTTCCAGTCCTCTGCAATAAACACTTCCAGAGATATGCAGCATAGAAAAAACAATTTGCATGGGAGTTGCTACACCACCTTTTCCAATAACTCTCATTTTTCTCCAAGAGTATGGTATTAGTTTCACTTACATACATATGTATTTCCATACCAAGCTTGAGTACTTTACCCCAAACATTTGAAGATATATTCAATATGAAACTTTCAGTCAGTATGGGAGGTGCTACGCCTCTTTTCCAAACATGTCCATTTTTCTCCGTGAGTATGAATATGATTTCACACAGTGTTGGCAAATTATTAATCTGATTAACTATTAAAAATTAACGATTAAAATGTTAATCGCGTTTGACGATTAAAATTAATTAGTCTTAATCAACTGTACGATTAATGATTATTTTTTTTTTATCGTTAATCGCTGGCTGCGATTGCGATTAATTAATTTTAATCATGAATCGTTAATCCAATTAAAAATAAAATCTGATTAAGCTGTCTAGTTTGTCCGAATTTGAAACCAAACACCAGTTATAGTTATTATTTTGTGTTTTACGCTTATAAAAAGCACATAATATAAGAAAATTATAATTATTGTTATTAGTAATACATAAACTGGGAACTTTTACAAACCTCGTTTGTAAAAGGTTTGTTGGTATAGATCTTAATAAAAATGCACACCAAATTGCTCAAATTGATGAGGAAAGCCATACCGGATTAACTTGCTTTGTGTGCGCTGGAAAATTCCAGCATAAATTAATTAATCACCAAACCTACTTGATCAAATTAAGAGTTAATAATTAAAAATTTATTTTTTTAATTAACTCTTTAGTCAGATTGAAATTAATCATGATTAACTGTAATCAGATTGAATTTAATCGAATTAACTAATTGATTAAAAAATCAATCGATTAATGCCAACATTGATTTCACATACATATCTCTATACCAAGTTCCAGTTCTCTCCCACAAATACTTCCAGAGATATGTATTAGAGGTATACGCCGCCGAGCCACGCCGCCGCCGCCGCCGTTTTTGTCATTCCTCACGCACCACCGCCGAGTTACGAAAATGTTGGCGGCGGCGGCGGCGGCGGCGGCGGCGTTCGGCGCCTAAGGAATTTTGTACAAAATTTTCATGATGTATGTACATTGAATACATCGTTTGAAGGAACTAAATACTACTTGTATAAAAACACAATTTTACGAAATGAAAATTACATTTTTAAATTAGTTTTTTTTTGCATAATTTGGGCCACTAGACAAGAATATGATCTCCTTTATTTTTCCAAAAATAGCGTAACTCAGAAAAAACATAGGTAACATATTTTTCGACGATAGCGTTTATTACAGTTAAATTAGGGTCGAATACTGGTAATCTAAAGATTTTTTCCGCAGTATACAATTCTTTTCAATACTACAACAATACTACTTTTTTATACACCTACTACAACAACAAAAAAGTTATAACACATCAAAAACTTTAACGCCAATATCTCAGAATGCAGTTTTAATAGAAGCGGCCTCTTTGCATCTAACTCTTCAATTATAGGAGTTGATTTTTCTATGTATTTTTTTAATATTTTAAACAAACACATTTTTTGCTAATATTTACATTCGCAAGTTATCTTATTCTGGGGTCCCACATACGTGTACAAGTACTAGGTGGCTGTGTGAAAATTACGTTAGCATTCCTTAGTGGTGGTCAAACCCCAGGAAGGTTTTGCTCCCTCGCATCGTAATGTTTTCTACACAGGGTTATGGTAAACATTAGTATTATTTTTCATTACATTCGGTTCTCCTTAGAAAAATTTGGCGCTTCATATTTTAGTGGAAATGTTAACCATCTATAAGCCATTTTTTTCAACAGTGGGTCAAAAAGGCCCGTTCTGGTTCGAGTTGATGGGTTAAACTTTTGGAAAAAAGTAGACCAACCTTGTTTTCAATATGTAATCCGCCAAAAATCGTAAGAACTCCGTAATTTAACATATCGGTTGATAAGATTATTGCAAAAATTTACTGAGAGCGACATAAATTACCCCAATAACTAAACTTTTAAAATTTATTTATTTCTTTAAATTTAAATAGCATACGCGGATCTGTAGAGAACATAGAGATCCGTGTGATTATGCATGTATATACCTTCTTCTGTTCGCCCATCCATCAGCGCCAGACACTCAACATTTTAATTCAAGTAAGAAGTAACAATATTTAAATTTAAAACTAATCCAATAATGAAATAAACAGAATTACATATAATAATAGAATAATTGGCATGGCGAATGCCTAACGCTGACGAGCTGAAATGATAAGATTAGTGCCTCGTGGCTCTTTGAAATCTACCTTATGAGCAGTAGCGCCGGCGTCGCCGCCGCCGCCGGATATTTTTAAAGTTGACCACGCCGCCGCCGCAAAGCCTGTCGGCGTAAACCTCTAATATGTATGTAATATGACCATCCTTGCGAATTCCGTAGTAAGTGCACCAAATTTAGTTCTGATCGGGAAACCGGTTAAGGAAGTAGCCTATTTTTCAATCCAGGTCATAAACCATCTGTGAGCAAAATTTCATTTTCAAACAGCTGGCAATTCCTAAAAAAGTAGCCTATTTTCCAATCTAGGTCATAAGCTATCTGTGTGCAAACTTTCATGCAAATCAATTCAGTCATTTCCGCGTATTAATTTAATTAAACTTTTCTAATAGGTGGCAACTCCTAAAATAGTAGCCTATTTTCCAACGTAGGTCACAAGCTATCTATGTGCCAAATTGTGTGCAAATCTGTTCAGTCGTTTCCGCGTATTAATTTAATTAGGTCATAAGCTATCTGCTTGCAAAATTTTATGCAAATCCGTTCAGACGATTCCGCGTATTAATTTAATTAAACTTTTTAACAGGTGGCAACTCTTAAAAAAAGTATCTCGTTTTCCAACCTAGCTCATAAGCTATCCGTGTGCGAAATTACATGCAAATCAGTTCACTCATTTCCGCGTATTAATTTAATTAAACATTTCTAACAGATGGCAACTCTTAAAAAAATTAGCCTATTTTCCAACCTATGTCATAAGCTATCCGTGTGCAAAATTTCATGCAAATCCGTTCAGTCGTTTCCGTGTATTAATTTAATTAAACATTTTTAGCAGGTGGCAACTCTTAAGAAAAGTAGCCTATTTTCCAAGCTAAGTCATAAGCTATCTGTGTGCAAATTTCCATGTAAATCTGTTCAGTCGTTTCCGCGTATTAATTTAATTAAAATTTTTTAACAGGTGGCAACTCTTACAAAAACAGCCTATTAACCAATCTGGCCCATAGGCTATCTGCGTACAAAATTTCATGCAAATCCGTTCAGTCGTTTCCGCGTGATGATTTCCCAAACATACAAACGTTCACTTTTATAATACACTAGCTTATACCCGTGGGTTTCACCCCGCGTTTTTATACAAATATGAAAAATAATTTAATGATGTTAGATTTTATTTCTGTGCCCATTTCGTTATAGCTCATTATTTTTTAAGGGAGTTAAGGTATTTAGGCCGTTTAATACTATGAAATTATAAAATCTCGTCTGCGCGCTAGGCATACGAAAGATATCAATCCCTCTAAGTTTACCTTAAAGTGGTTCCAGGTATATGACGCGTGAACGTAGGTGCCACGGCGGGTTCTAATATTTCCAACTCAAATTTAGTAACCTGGCCTTGATAAAATACCACTTCTCATTACTCTAGCAAATGCCTCAAGAGAGCTTTAGATTATAACGCCGAACCTGGCTCTCCCTTTTCCATTTAATGAAATTTATTCTGTCAGTACGGCACTTATAAAATAAATCTCCATAACAAATTTAAAATACTTCGAGTGATTTTTTATCCTTCCAGAGATATGTATTAAGAAGTTTTTAGTATGTATGGGAGGCGACATGTCTCCTTTTTTAATAACTCACATTTTTTTCATGAGCAATTGATACATTTTGCATACACAACTCCATACCAAGTTCCAGTATTCTTCCACTAACACTTCCAGGGATATGTGACAAGAAAATGTAAATTTGTACTGGAAGTGCCACGCCCCTTTTTCTTATAACCCTAATGTTCTTCCATGAATTTAGAATTGATTTTACATACCCCAGTACCAAGTCCCAGTACTCTACCATGAACACCTCTAGAGATAAGCAGTATAAAACAGTAAATTTGTACGGGAGGAACCATGTCCCCTTTTCGAATAACGCAAATTTTTCTCCATGAGTATGGAATTAATTTTGTATACACATCTCGGTGCCAAGTTCCAGTCCTCTGCAATAAACACCTCCAGAGATATGCAGCATAGAAAAATCAATTTGCATGGGAGTTACCGCACCACCTTTTCCAATTACTCTCATTTTTCTCCATGAGTATGGTATTAGTTTCACATAGATACATACATATGTTTTTTCAAGCTTGAGTGCTTTACCCCAAACATTTGAAGAGATATGCAATATGAAACTTTCAGTCAGCATGGAAGGTGCTACGCCTCTTTTCCAAAAACGTCCATTTTTCTCCGTGAATATGAATATGACTTCAACAAATGTTGGCAAAATTTTAATCTGATTAACGATTAAAAATTAACAATTAAAACTAATTAGTCGTAATCAGCTGTAAGATTAATGATTAAATTTTTTTAATCGTTATCTCTGTGCGAAATGTCATGCAAATCTGTTCAGTCGTTTCCGCGTATTAATTTGATTAAAACTTTTTTAACAGGTGGCAACTCTTTCAAAAAATTAGCCTATTTTCCACTGTAGGTCATAAGCTATCTGCTTGCAAAATTTCATGCAAATCCGTTCAGACTTTTATGCGTTTTAATTTAATTAAATTTTTTTAGCAGGTGGTAACTCTTAAAAAAGTAGCCTATTTTTCAACCTAGCTCATAGGCTATCTGTGTGAAAACTTCCAAATAAGTTCACTCAATTCCGCATATTAATTAAATTAAACATTTCTAACAGGTGGCAACTCTTAAACAAGTAGCCTACTTTCTAACCTAGCTCATAAGCTATCTGTGTGCAAAATTTCATGCAAATCCATTCAGTCGTTTCCGCGTATTAATTTAGTGAAGCTTTTTTAACATGTGGCAACTCTTAGGAAAAGTAGCCTATTTTCCAATCTAGGTCATAAGCTATCTGTGTGCAAATTTTCATGCAAATCCATTCAGTCGTTGCCGCATATTAAATAAATTAAGCTTTTTAACAGGTGGAAACTCTTAAAAAAATAGCCTATTAACCAATCTGGCCCATAAGCTATCCGCGTACCTAATTTCATGCAAATGTGTTCAGTCGTTTCCGCGTGATGATTTCCCAAACATCCAAACATACAAACTTTCACATTTATAATATTAGTAAGATTTATAATATTAGTAAGATTTATAATATTAGTAAGATAATAAAATAATATAAAGTGTGCCAGCTAGCAATGACATTATATTTCGGTCCCTTATTTGGCAATTTATTATCATAATTTTTTCCTTCATTTGACTTTCATGTTAACCCTTTTGAGAGAGAAATTATTAAGTTTTTTGATTTGAGAAAAAAATAAAAAAAAAACATGTCAATAAATTCTTGTCGCTTGTGCAAAAGTACACACAACGTTGCATTACTGATGTTTTCAGTCCATCAGGATGAGGACATAAGCCGAAATCAGGCAAAGGTATGCAACAAAACCAAGGATTAATGCCAGAAACTCGAATTTTGCTTTGAAATAAGCGTACATCAAACTGGCTTGCACACTATATTACTTCTCTATGTTGATAAGCTATGTGAAACAATTTTGGAATATGCTGTTTAAAATCTGTCCAAATTTCCAAATGGTTTTAGAGAGTCAATATCATATCAATTAATGTCATATTGTAGATGGTATTTGGCACCAAATGTTTCTACTAATAAAGTAGCATTTTATTAATGCAATAACATTTTGGATAATATTAATAGAATGTATATTCTTATAGTGCATAAATAGTGAAAAATTCACATTTAGAATAGTTAAGGCGCTGGCCCAATGCAGACTTGATTTGCACGCCTTGCTTGCTTTAATTTTCTTTGATTTACTTCAAAAATTCGTTTGGCCAAATAGCGGCTTGGAATGCTGTCAAAGCAACCAGCTGTATAGGTAAAAAGTCAAGGTCTGTTCCCTTACACTAAGAATAATTTTCCAGCAAAATTCCAGAAAATTAAAAAAAAATACAAAACAATATTTTCAGATTTATTTTTAAATTAATGCAAATTAATTTTTGTATTTCAAAGGAATGATAATAATTATACATATTTTATATTACATATATATATTATATATTACATTTATTAAAAACAACAAACCAAAAAAAAAATCGAGTTTTCAAAAGACGACTGACCAGTAGTTTGACATCATAAATATCGCTATCTTTGTGTAAAAAGTTGCTAAGTCTACATTTTATGAAACCTCATATTTTGATATGGGAAGCAAGAGAAATTGAGGATTAAGGTACTTGTTTCATTTTTTCTCGTTTGTATTCAATGAGAGACAAAATTTCTAAGTCAAAAAGAGGCCCCGAATATCCGATAAGGCCAAAATAATGCGAAATATTTTCATAAAGATCGAATCTACTGGTTCATATGGAGTTTTGCTTTGCTTTAAACGCGCAAAATCTTGTATTCAAAGTTCCTGTAAAATTTGTAAAAATGGACTTAGCAACTTTTTACTTTAAGCCAGCGACATGTTAAATTTAGATATGGAAACATAGAATCATTTTTATTGAACTTTGAATTACTTATATTATATATATATTTTTTTTAATAACGTAAGCAAATTTTTGTTCATAAAAGCAGCAGTTTGTTTGAATTTATTTAGAACGGAAACATACCTTTTTGTCAAAAGCCTACAAAACGCTTTCAAATAAAACATTTGCTTTTTTGAAACTTGGAGGCGCTTAAGGCAAGTGAAGCAAAGCTGCCATTTGGCCACCCTTCATACGTTTTAGTATATCCCAAATAACTTTTGACAGTTCTCAAAGCGAAGCAAGCAAAGCAAGCCTGCATTGGGCCAGTACCTTTACTGGAGCGAAGAGTTTGAAAGCATATAAAATAATTTTAGTATGTACAGTGCAAGGCGAATCTATACAACGTGGTTTATCGGATCCGATGATTTCACGACGACTTTGTATCTTTTGTTTAAATGATGGGTTTGCTGCAATTTTGTCTTGTACTGATTGTCGATGTGCGTAAAATTTATTATTGTAATTTTTGTTTTTGAGCTGTTACACTACCTTGTATAAATTCGCCTTGGTACAGTGAACATTGCACACAAAAGTCGATGCATCGAAAAAAATACATCGATATATCGATGTATATCGGAAGGCCCAAAACATCGCTTTTATTCGATACATCGAATAGCAAACATCAATGTTTCCGATGCATCGATGTTTTTTTTGCATCTCAAGCTAGCACTTGCCGTGAGTTTTGTAATTTTTTTATAACGGTGTTACGAATTTTTTCCATACAAAGTATGTTCTAAAATTTTTTATATGGAGGAAAATGCGGAACACCGTCAACAAAAAATTGTCAATAATCAACGGTAAGTGCCAGCTACCCTAAATTTGCACTTTACTATACATACTAAAATTTTAAATAAAAACAAAATCATAATTTTCATAATTTTTGCATAAAATATGAAATTTGGATTTAAATGGTGTTTGTAAGTAATCAGCTATACTTTCATAAAAAAATAATAAGCTGAAATGTCGCGTGTCAGTTCATATTTGGGTCGCTGTATATTTACATAAAATAAAAATCATTGAAATCGGCCCAGTATTTTAAGACTTTTCGTATTAGAGAAAATTCTTTCAATTTTATATACATACTTAACACAGTCCGACATGCAAATTTTTTCCGAGATAACGCTAGCAGTTTCTAATAGATTTTAGGTCGCCGAATATTTAAAAATGGAAACTTATATGTATGTACATATATTTAAATTTTAATAAAATACAGCAAATAGCGAAAACGGCTAAAAGGCCAACTTTTTTTTGCAAAGCAGCTAACAAATCGACTGCCGGCTAAATCGAATTTTCTCCGGCTGTTTGATATCGCAGCCGGCTAAACGTAGCCGGAAAACGGCAACATGGTGCAGTTTATGCCGGTTGAAAAACGGAGACTACAATTCGAAGGGTGTAATTCCACCTATTAAGTAGGTTATTTCACGTGAAAGAGAAAATATCAAGATATGACATATGTTATATACTTAGCCTTACTGTGACGCGCGCAGCGGCAACCCTGCCAGCTATATCTATAGGCACAACATTTAACATGGCATTCAGCGCAAGAGTAGATGTGGTTCGACGTGGCCTACTGATTCCAATAAAGGCGGCTCTTTGCACCTTCTCCAGCTGCTTGACGATGTAGGCCTTGTCAAGTGCGTTCCACCAGACGAGTACCCCATATAATAAGATTGGCTTGATTGAAGTTTCA
>NW_023458556.1:111483467-111574520 GCF_013731165.1 Rhagoletis pomonella | reverse complement strand
CTTCATGACCTTCATGTTTTTCGGCGAGAGGCTTAAGAGACTCCGAATTCAGAAACATCAGCGCTTGCCTAAAGTCACGGTCGGAGTTCTCAAACCGGATTACCTTCCAGTTGTGGGCTGGAAGGTCCGGGTTGCAGTAGCAGAAGATATCATCCGCCTCCCTCAGGGAGGAATGTGCCGAGGGAAGCCAGACCGGAGCACGCGGGCGCAAGGGAAAGTCCTAGGGATGCAAGTCAAAAAATACGTCGATGTTTTTTTCGATTTGATGCATCGAAATCAGGGTTGTTGCGAATATTCGCATTCGCAACCGCGGAACTTCCGCATAAATTTTAACATTCGCATTCGCTTTCGCATTTGCAATAATCAATGCGGAGCTTTTGCGAATGCGAATATTTTGCAAGTACACTGATAAAACATATATCTGGCAAACAAAAAATTTTAGCCGACATTTTTTTGCCTGTGGAGATGCTACGTTAAGATTGTCCCCTACGTCGACCTTCTTTCGTAATTTAAAGTCAAAGAGTAATTATTTTTTTCTCATAAAACTTAATATTCTCAAGTTCTGTGTTTCCTTTTATTAGTCTTTCAGCTTGAAAACAAAAACATTTATTTTTATTTTGCGTAAATTGTCAAAATTAGCACGCATCGAAATAAAGATGAAATGATATGTAAATAAGTCGACAGCCAAGTTCACAAATTAAATAAGAATTAATTCAAGGTGAATTTTATATCTATTGAGGAGTGGGACTTGGCATGTAATATATCGTTAGTATAGTATGGAAAGGGCTTAACTCACATCGTCATTGAAATACAAAAAGCCGTAACTAACTAAAAATTCAAAATTAACTTTTTGATTGATTATGATGCATTTCCTCGAATCATAAGTCACCACATCGTTTTAGTTAGTTAGTTGTGGTTTTTTGCATTTCATCGACAATGAGAAATAGTATTAACGATACATATGTTGAAAATTTGAGTTCATTCGCCTCAAACAATGTATCAAAACACATTGAGCGCATGGAATGGAACAACAAAACGGATTTGATGGCTTATGGTACCGACAGCGGTGAGTAATAAATTGTGACTGCCTGCAACTAGGAAAAGCCGAGTTCAGCTAACTAATAAAAATAAAAAAACTAATTACAAGGTATTCATTACAGGAGAACCTTTCCAAGAAGTCACCCGGGAACTAAGCAAATCTTAGACCTTTATCGTCCATGATTCCATAATTCAAATTATTATTAAAAACGCGGTACCTTTTTAACAAAATAACAAGATTTTAAACTAATTCTGTTGGCAGCAACGACTTTCAGAATTTCCTTCGAAATTTTCATTCCTAGAAAATAATAATTTATTTGCCATATCCACCTATTTAGAACCTCGCTACAAGCGCACATTTTTCAAACCAGTCACAGAAGACAGGATTAAAAATGAATTACAAAAACTAAAATCGAAAAACGCTGATGACGTAACAGGTTCTCCAAATTCCGAAACAACCAAAAGAATTGGTGCTCCAAATTGGAACATAACGGTGTTTAAACAACGATCTTGCCATGATGCTAGATTGTGAAGATGAAAGTCAGGAGGATGCATCCGACATTTGCAGCCCCGATGCAATTTCCAAAAAGGAATTGTTGCACCTAGGGCTGTGCGATTATTCGATTACTCGAGCAAGTTGGTTAATCAATTATTCGGTTAATCAATTACTCGAGTAATCAAGATTTTGATTACTCAAAACGATGATTAATCGAGTTACTTGAAATATGATTACTCAAAAAAAAATTTTGGTCGTTAAAAGAGTTTGCTTTGGAAAAAGCTTATTTTCTCTTTTACATTCTGTATATGAAACAAATTTTTCGTTTTAATTTTTGAAAACAGAAACGTTGTTTGCAAAGTATCAATGAACTTTAACTACTTTACTACTCATTTTACTCGAAATGTTGATTAATCATAAAGCAAATTACTCAAATATTTCTTTTTTTCGGTTAATCAAAAATCTTGATTACTCGCGTAACTGAACGTTTGAGTAATCATAATTTCCAATTAATCGAATAATTGAGTTATTTACTTTATGATTAATTAAAATTTTGAGTAATCAATTAATCGCACAGCCCTAGTTGCACCGCAATAAAAAAAAATATAACTGAAAGTTCTCTCAACTGGTGCAGCGTCAATCGAAAAGAATTTACAATTTTGTCAAGTTTCAAGTTTTTCAAGTATGTCGCCTCGAGCGAGTAGTTATTTAGTGGCGCAGGTTTGATTTACGACCCGTTAGCAAACAGGCTGTAATCCGAAAAGGCAGCAAAATTACTCTTTCTTAAACACAATTTTCAAATTTTTTTAATCAAAGTACTAAATAAAAAAATATTATTAAAAATTAATAACTTTTCAATTTTTTATTTACCTAAATCCCCTAATGTACTCACCAAATTCATTTCTTAAAAATATTTGACATCCGCATTCACATTCGCATGCGCGGATGTTAGCTTTTAAACATCCGCAACCGCATTCGCATCCGCGGATGTCTAAAATTCCAACAACATCCCTGATCGAAATGTAGTATCGATGCATATCGATGTATCGTATAAAAACATCGATATTTTCGATGCATCGAATAAAAATATCAACAGTTTCTTTCAATTAAAAATATACAAGAAAATGAAGCAATCGTAACTTCGATAAGTGTTTAAGTAATAACTCACAGTGAAATGTATTAATTGATTTAAACAGTTACACATCCCAGTTTTTTCTGTTCTTTTGGGAAGACTTAAAAAAAAATTTCCGAAGATACGGAAGTGGCGACAAATATTTAATGTTTATAAGCATAATGAAATAATATTAATTGGGCCAGGTAGCAATCACTTTCTATTTCGGTACACTTATTTGGCAATTTATTATCATAATTTTTTCCTTCATTTGACTTTCATGTCAACCCTTTTGAGTGAGAAATTATGAAGCTTTTTGAGTTGAGTAAAAAATAAAGAAAACCAGGGACCAAGGCGAATTCATATAAGGTGGTATCGATTCAACAAATACAACAATTACTTGTATTTTGTTTTTGCTTTTAGCTGGTGATTGTCAAATTTCAGCTATTCTTCTCCGAATGAAAAAGGGCGACAGAAAATGCAAACACTCTCACGTTTTCACTCACTCACTAGCAAAATATAAAATTTTGACAATCAACCGCTACACACAGCTGATTAAACAACACCACCTTATATAAATTCGCCTTGCCACGGCCCGAAAATAATAGTTATTTTCAAAATTTCAATTCAAAAAGTCAGTCGGAAAGAATTGGTCTTTTTAACATTTGTATATAGCAATGTGATGCTTGTTAGCCAAGGAATGTTAATCCTGTAATAAAACTACCAGTGGTCTTGTCTGTGGTCATTTACTGACTGCCGTTTATTCGTCCATTTAGTTTAGTCATGTGTAGTTATAAGAAAATGAGAAATAGGCAAGAGTGCAATACCGACATACTGCCATACATATTTATAATCATTAAAGCTTAGGATCCAAACAGGAATATGCTGTTATATGTATTGAAGCTTTACAGTGCGTATGAATAATATTACTATATCTCCCCTTTTTCAATCCTAATTAAGACAATAATTTACAAAATTATGTTTGTATTAATTGATAGAATAATAATAATAAAGTACTTATGTCTAAAAGTATATTTTAATAAATTGTTTACAATTTACAAATTCTTAATACAAATATGTTTATATTTCCAAAATTCATTTACGGCTTCTTAAAAAAATACGAATTTCTACGATATGTTTTTTCATCATCTTTTTGTATTATATATGAACGGGGTGTGGAATGTTTTTCTACAATTTTTGCTGGAGTCCAAAATCTCCCTTCTTTTAACCATACTTCATCTCCCTTTTGAAAATCGTTTCTCTCAGTCGACAATCTATCGTGATATTTTTTATTACTAAAATTGTTATGTTTTAAAACTGGTATAACTTTATTGCAAATTTCAGTGTTCTTGTAAAATTTATTTCTTCCTGGAACCAAGGTTCTTGTTTGCCTATCCATAAGTAGCTGCACTGGAGAACACTCTGAGTTCTTAATGGGAATATTTCTATATTCTAAAAGTGCATGCCATATATTAATTTTCTCGTCATTACATTTAAGAACATGATTTTTGGCTACTTGAACCATGCGTTCTGCAAAACCATTCGACTTGGCATAATGTGGGCTTGTGGTAGTAACTCTAATATCTAATTCTGTTGCCCATTGTCGGAATTCAAAAGACCCAAATGGAACATTGTCGGCTATAATCTCGAGGGGATATCCATGCGTAGAAAAAATAACATTAAGTTTTTCCGAAAGTGCTTCCGCTGTCTTTTTGACTAATGGTACTATTTCCAAATATTTTGAAAAGTAATCTGATACAACTAAAAATTCTTTACCTGTTACTTCCATTACATCCATTGCTATTTTCTCAAAAGGCCCATTTGGTATTGCATGGTTTAAAAGGGGTTCTTTCGGATTAGAGGATCTATATTTTTGATAGATGTTACATTTGACAATCATAGATTCTATATCTTGATTCATATTGGGCCAGAATAAAAGCTGCTTAGCCCTATTTTTAGTTTTTTTCCATGCCCAAATGAGGTCTGTGAAGTTGTGTGAGTATTATTGCGCGAAGAGATTGCGGTATAAAAATACGGTCATCTAAAAATACCAGACCGTCTTCTTCAAACAAACTCATTCTGTGCTTCCATAAATATTATAAATGTCTTTCTAACTTGGATTTATCTGGTGGCAAACCATTCTTTACATAACTCAAAACTGCTTTTAATACACTATCTTTCGACGTTTCTTCCTGTATAGTAATTTTCTTTTCTTCGCTTACGTTTATAGTATGTACCATGTCTTAAACCTTTAATCTCTACTTCTTTCCCGGCATTCTTTGAGATACTACGTGATAGCCAATCTGCAAGATATAAATATTTCCCTGGTAAATATGTGAAACTTAAATCGTATTTTTGAAGTTTTAGTTTCTTTCACTGCAATTTTGCCGATGGAATTTTGTTGCAATCTTTTTCATGATACTCAAAAGGGGTTTATGGTCTGTTATAACTTCTACCTTCCTTCCGTAGATGTAGTTGTGAAAATTTTGACACGAAAACACCACCGCCAGCATTTCTTTTTCAATCTGTGCGTATCTCATTTCCGATTCTGTTAAGCTTCTAGACGCAAAACATATTGGCACTTTATTCTGCAACAGAGCACATCCCACACCGCACTTTGATGCATCTGTTTGAAGAAAAATGTTTTCCTTTCCGTTAAAGGGTCTTAAAATCGGAGCTTTCACTATTAAATTTTTTATGTCTTGTAAGCAACATTCGTGTATTGGTAGCCACTCAAAAACTACAGATTTTTTCATTAGTTCTCTTAGTGGACTGCTTATGTGGGCTAAGTTAGGTATATACTCTCTCAGGTAGTTGATAAAACCCATAAACCTCTGCAAGTCTTTCTTACAATTTGGAGCTTTTAAATCTTCTATGCCTTTTAGTCTGTTCTTGTCTATTGCTATTCCTTTTTCAGATACTGTATGTCCTAACAAACAAACTTCATGTTGCTTCCATTGAATCTTTTCTTTATTAAATTTAATATTACTTTCTACTGCCCTTTTCAGTAGTAATTCTACAGTTTTATCGTGTTCTTCTTCATTTTCAGCTGCTATAAGTATATCGTCAATGTAAACAAAAACATTTTTAATGTCTCCAAAGTTTTCTTAGTTGAATTTTTGAAACACCTCAGGTGCTATCTTTAAGCCAAAAGGTAATCGCCTAAACCTATAATAACCAAATGGCCTACTAAATGTGCATAGTTCTTTAGATTTTTCATTTAACTCTATTTGCCAAAATCCATCTTTTAAATCGAAGACTGAGAAAACTTTCTTATTAAGCAAATTTGGTTTGATTTGTTCAAATGTTGGTATGGTATGGTTTATAGCGTTATTTAATTCTTTTGGATTAATACAAATTCTTAATTTCTTACTCGGTTTCTCGACTATTACTATATTCGAAATCCATGAACTCGGCTTTTGGTTTTTTATACCCGAGCGCACTTGTGCACAAGGGTATATTAATTTTGTTCACATAACGGTTGTTTGTAACAGCCAAAACGAATTGAGATAGATATAGACAAATGTATACATAAATGCTCAGAATGAATAGAGAAGTCGATTAGCCATGTCTGTCTGTCCGTCCGTCTGTTCGTCTGTCCGTCCGTCCGTGTACACGATAACTCGAGCAAAAATTGAGATATCTCAACGAAATTTGGTATGTAGGTTTCCATTAATCCAAGGTAGGTTGGTATTGAAAATGCGCGAAATCGGACTGTAACCACGCCCACTTCCCATATAACGGTAATTTCCAGAAATACGAAAACTGCGTTATTTTAGTAACTACTGAAGATAATTCACTCAAAATTGATATTTACAATAATTTTCAGACGAAAAATAAGAATATTATAAATTTTTGGAAAATGGGCGTAGCCTCGCCCACTTATAGTTACATGTGTATATCTTCGTAACCGCTGCACCAATTTCTTCCAAACTTGGCACAGTTGTTGGCCTTAGTACGGCATACTAAATGGCTGAAAATTAAAAAAAATTGGACAATAACCACGCCCACATCCCATATAACGGTATTTTAGAGAAATGCAAAATCTTCGATAAATCAGTAAATATTAAAGCTAATTTATTCAAAATTGATACTTGCAACAATTCTTTACCCAGAAATACGTTTGTGGTAAAATTTTGGAAAATGGGCGTGGCACCGCCCACTTACGATCACATATATGTATATCGGTAAGCGTTCTACCAATTTGTACCAAACTCGGTATTTTTATTGTGCTTGCCACATAAAAGCAAAAGGTTGAAAATTATTGAAATCGGACTGAAATTACGGCCGCTGTTCATATAACGGTGAATTTCAAAAATGCTTGAAACTACAATATTTCGAAATTTAAGGACGCCAATTTACTCAAAATTTATACACTCCGGCTTACCATCTAGCGGTAGGTTTCGGAAAGGTGAAAAAACATATATTTAATACTTGCGCCGGGTATTTAATGTTCGGCTCCGCCTGAACTTAGACTTTCTTACTTGTTTCAATATACCTTTTTCACACAAGTTATTTAGTTCATTTCTCAAAGGTTCCCTTAACGATAACGGTATCCGCGATGCCGGCTTCGAGCACGGCGCGGCATTGTCTTTGAGTTCTATGGAAAAATGTTTTTTAAAACAACCTAATCCATCGAAAATATGCTCGTATTTTTTAAGCAAATCTTGCTTTGGAAAATTTCTTATGCTATTAATTCTTTTAATAAGACTTAGATGAACACAAGTTTCCAACCCTAAAATTGGAGTAGAATTTATTTAATTTTTGACTATGAAAAACTTTATGTGCTGGATTTTATTTTTTATATTACATTCCAGGATCACATATCCTAAATTTTCAATTCTTGTACCGTTGTATGCTACTAAACTTTCACAGCTTTTTCGAATTTCAACAAATTTTAATTCTTTTAGATCGTTCATCGGCAAAATATTAACCATGGCTCCAGTGTCTAATTTAAATACAATTATTTTGTTTTGAATTTTAATGTTTTCATAAAAAATTTTTGAATTATTTACACTTTTAATTGTATCTAAATATAAATAAGTTTCATTTTCATTCTTATTTTCTAGTTTTATTTCCTTTACCGATTTCTTTTTGCATACGCTCGCGAAATTATTTTTTCCTCTACAGTTGTTACAAAACTTCCCAAAGGCTGGGCATTTACCTCTTAAATGTGTTCTGCCGAAAAACTTACAGTTAATGTTTCCCTTTTTAAATTCTTTATGCTGATTTGGCTCACTTCTTTGCGCTTCAGTGCCGCCCTTGCCCGGGTTCTTTCGTACCAAATCTACCACCTCACTACTGCCTTGCATACATGCTACCTGTTGATTTGAAAGCTCCGCTGAACGTGCTAAATCTACCGCCATCTCCATTGTTAACTCATGTGTATCCAGCAATTTCTTCTGCAATCTCTTGTCATTTGTACCTAATACAATACGGTCACGAACCATTCGATCCTCATTGTCGAAACCACACCTTCGTACTATTCTTTTCAAATCCATTAAAAAGTTGTAAAATGGCTCGCCAAGTGTTTGGCTGCGATTATGAAATACAAAACTTTCATAAACTTCGTTCCTTTTTGGCTTACAAAAATTTTCGAATGCTTTTGTAATCTCAGCATATTTTTTCCTTTGCTCATCATCAAGATTGAATGTATTAAAAATTTCGATTGCATCTGTGCCAATCGCGTTTAAGAAGATAGCTACCCTGACGGAAACAAGTGATTATTTTTTTAAATCAACTAATTGAAAGACTACTTTAAAACAAATGCAATGAGTAAATGTTTCGAATTTTTATACTATTTTGCTCAAAAAAACAATTTGTGTCTTGGAAGCATGAAAAAGCATCTGCGAAGTCCAGAACGCCAGCGTATTCAAAAGAAACATACTGACTTTGAAGTTGTTTAAGCCGAATTCATTTTAAAATTGTTGAAAATACATGCAGGAAAAGGCCATGTTAAATAAATGAGTTCGTTGCAGGTAAAATAGTGAGAATTTCAATTAGTTATCATTGAAAATAAAGTAGTTTATAAATTACTTTCCAACTAATTAAATTTCCTGCAGGGTACTTTTACTGGTTCCGGCCTCTTATCTAACTCGATAGCCACCGCAAATATTTTAAAATTTTGCCAGAAAATTCTCCAATTTTCGGCTAGGTTTCCACTTAATTTAAGCTCATCAACTTTTCTTACGTAATCCATGCTTTTTATGTAGACGTATCGGATCTGTTTGGGTGGCCTTCCACGTGGTTTGACACTCAATATGCGAACACTTGTATTGAGTTTAGCTCTTCCCATTTAGTTTGGTTCATTTTAAGAATTTAAGAGCCGCTTACTTAAAGATTTTCGCTATAAAATCTTTTTCTTTGTACGCGTAATTTTCTTTAATATAAATATTTCTAATTTATTACCGCATGGGTTTTCTTACAAATTAATTTTCATCTGTGGTCATTTACTGACTGCCGTTTATTCGTCCATTTAGTTTAATCATGTGTAGTTATAAGAAAATTAGAAATAGGCAAGAGTGCAATACCGACATACTGCCATACATATTTATAATCATTAAAGCTTGGGATCCAAACAGGAATATGCTGTTATATGTATTGAAGCTTTACATAATATTACTACAAATCCTATATGATTTATTTTTTTTTTTAATTTTTTCAAAAAAGTCAGCAATTACCGTTATTTTTTGACTGATAGTTTTTCAGTAAAAAAAAACTTAAAACATGACTTTTATTTTTTCGGTCAAAAATAAAAGTTAAAAATTGACTTTTATTTTTAAAATTGAAATTTAAAAATTGACTTATTTTTTCGGTCAAATATAAAAGTTAAAACTTGACTTTTATTTTTTCGGTCAGTTATAAAAGTTAAATCTGACTTATTGTTTCGGTCAACATAGCAGTTTACATATTCACAATACAATAGCAAGTGGCCTGCCACTCTAGCAAAAGAGCAGATGAGCTCAAGCAACGACTGTTGCCAACTGGCATTGCTTTATTACTACAGTAAAATTTTGGATAATATTAATAGAATGTATATTCTAATAGTGCATAAATAGTGAAAAATCCAAATTTAAAATAGTTACTGGAGCGAAGAGTGTGGAAGCATACAAAATAATTTTAGTATGTACAGTAAGGGTACTCATTTAAAAGCGCATAACTCTCGCAAACTGGGCAAACTGTGCAATTTTAAACCCACGCAAATGAAATGTCAAGATTTGTATGGAAAGCCATTTGCACAAAAAGGGAAACTTTGCTGTGCCGAGGCATCGATGTTTTTTTTGCATCCCTAGAAAGTCCCCCTTGTCCACAGCCTCGAGTCTGACTCCCTTCCAAACCTCCCGGAACAAAGTTACTGCCGCCCTGTAGAGCGAGGCCGACCGCTCATCGGCACACACCACCTTCTTAAATGTTCTCTGGTACCAACCAGCACTCTCGCACCGCGGCGGGCCCGGGTTTTCCCTGACCACCCTCATAAAGACCCCTGCTAAGGCCGACAACACCTTCCTCCAGTCCGTCCTGGCGATGGCCCCGTCCTCCTTATCCCGATCCAGTCGGCAGTTCTTGGTCATAGCTCACAAGCAGCCCGAACCATACACTCAGAAAAAAGTCAGCCAAATATATTCCTCTCAACACATTATTTGGTAACTATAAACAAATAATGTAACTATAACCAAATCATGTGTTGATAAAAACATATTTAGTTGACGTAACTAAACTCTTTTCTCAGTGTAGGAAACGGAGTACATTCGTACAGTACCCGGAGTTACAGACACGGTTACACTACCACCCGATGATAAGGTCTGATTGTGATTCGACTAAGCCCCCGCACCAACGGCAAGGTGCCTGCCCTAGCAGAGGGTTTTGCTAAAATATAAGCCATATTTCAATACAAACAAAAATAAAAATAAATTTAGCATATACAACATTGCGAATATTAACAAAAAAGAACCGTATGCTAAATTTTGTGAGTAATAGATATAGCACATACCGACGCCTCAAAACCATACTATGCTAAGTATGACTAAGTCTAAGCTGACTTAGCATAGTATGGTTTGGAGGCGACGTTAATAAAGGCCATCATATAGATGTTGATTTATTTACAATAAAAACCCATATTTGCATTAAAAATTTAAATTCTTAAACAAAAAATTGTATCCATTGAAAAATCGGAACGTCCGAACGGGAACGGCCGAACAACTTTGAACAGTTTTTGGCAGCTACTAAACATTGTTAGGAAGTGTAAGTTGACGCATAATTATGGCTGCTTATTATTCTAACAACCATTCATACATCGCTTTTTTGTACCGTTAACAGATTCGCAGAATTTAGCAAAAATCATCAGTCATCTTTGAAACGAGTTCCATTTTGGGAACGTCCGAACGGGAACTTTAAATCGCTATACACTTACCATATAACATTTGTGGAAAATATTTTTATTGATTTCAGACAGGTATGATGACTACTCATAAAAAAAAAAATTGTGTTCATTCAGAGCATACTATAGTAGTTATTATAATTAAAAAGTGTCGATTCAAAGCGGGTTTCAAAAAATCGTGCACTCAGAAAAAAGTCAGCCAAATATATTTCTACCAACACATGATTTGGTAACTATAACCAAATAATGCGACTATAACTAAATCATGTGTTGAGAAAAACATATTTAGTTGAAGTAACTAAACTCTTTTCTCAGTGTGGGACTATTCTTGTAAAAAGTTATCCGTGATATTTTTTTAAGTATTGACATTCATTTGGCTGATTATGAGAGCTTCGATTGCAGCAATGTTCATCAAATCGAAAAATATTTTATGTGGATATCGGCGGCAGTTTCTAAGAACACTGATGCACCGCATATGCAAAGTAACCAAATTATAAATTCAGTACACCAATACTCGCGCGGATTACTATGGTAGGGCCGCGATTTTTGCGCCAATCCACAAAAAAAAATGCATATGCGTGGAAGTCAAGCGCGGTATTCAGTCGTCGACAAATTTAATGCAGAAGGCTTCCCTGGAACCGCTCTAACAAACAAAACTGTCAAGGTATCAACAAAAATGTTGCAGTGGTCTACTATAGTTACGGTCACCAGATTTCTATGGCCAAAAATCGGGACATTTCTAAAGCATAAAAAGACATAACATCTTTAGTACAGTTTTATTTAAAACAAAACAAAGACAAAAAACTTGATCGCAAAAATGTATACACAAAATAAATATGTACGATGGCGAGAATGTAAATAGCGTAAAGACATTTTAGCAAATTTTGGCTACATTTCTTTGTTTTTAAAAATGTTTATTATTTTTTTTTTAAATATAACTTGTTACCAAAAAAAACGTACATATGTAAATCAAAATTTCAAATTTTGTAAAACATTTATAAAAGTTCGACGAATTTCAACAAACCGTCGCCTGGGTAAAAGACTGTCTTATATTAATTTCGGCAGGTTGTGGGAAATCGCGATTGAAGTTTGGAATGCAATTTCTCAAAAACGCGAAGACAGATTTTCTCCAAAGTCTCTGAAAATGTTACTAGTTCAGACTATTTTTAAATTATTTAATTTTTAATGTTTATTGATAATTAGTTTTGAGTATATGAAGGATTTTCTTTAGTAAAATTTTGTCGTAAGCGTCATTTGTCCACAATTTGGCAGCCACTTTGTATGAAATACGACAAAATGTGATCAAAATTTCTACTAAATTAACGGTACTTTTTACTCAATATCTCGGAAACTAAAGGAGATATCCAAAAAGGACAACGCCAATTTTCAGATATTGATTTGTTTAATATGACTGCATCACTAACTAAATTTTTACTAAATTATCGGAAACTAAAGGAGATATCTAAAAAGTGATAACACCAATCGAAAGACCTTATTTAAAAATATATAAATGCATCTAGAACTAAAAATCGTCAAAATTGCGCTTACGACAATCTTTTACCCAGGCGACGAAATGTTGATCAAAATTTTAAATGTTTTAATCAGGTTTTCTAGAATTTTTTTCAGGTAGGAAGTTTTGTAGCCCATTAAATTTTTGTATAAAAAGTGCAAAATTGAAGTAGCTTGGTCTTACCGTTGATTTTCGGACATTTTTTGTTCGCGCATATTCCTCCATACAATGTACGTTCAAGAATTTTTTTATATAGAAAAAATTAGAAACATCTTCCACAAAAAAAATTTACCAAAAATCTTCTGTAAGTCCAGGGGACGTGAAATTTGCACTTTGAATTGAATGGGCTACAAAACTGCATACTCAGAATGTTTCTGAGAAATCTATTTAAAGAGCTCAAAATTTTGATAAAATTTTGTCGAATTTTGCTAATTTTTGTGCAAAGTTTGAAACTTTGGCATACGTGGTATTTGTAATGAGCTATACTTTCATAATAAACATTAAATAGTCGCCAAAGAATGCTAAAATGTCTTTCCCCAAAATATATATCCGACCAAAGATCATAGAAAATAAGGATGTTGGATATGTTTATGGCTCCCTTATATTCTATGTTGCTTATGATAACGACAGTGCTGCCGCGTTTGTACGAAAAATTATTTTTGGGCCAGAGTACAGAGAGACCCTTAAATTAATAAAGAAAGCACTGAAAATCGGGACATAATCGGTACAAATATGAAAAATCGGCACACTTATACGTCCCGACTTTCAAAAAATATTCAGCGGGACAACGTTCTCAAAATCGGTACTGTCCCGCTAAAATCGGGACGAATGGTCACCGTAACTATAGTAGGCCGCGCGTGTACTCTAGTGTTAAAAATTTTTTATTCTCGCTTTTTTTTAACTATGAAAAAGTATCTGTGAAGTGCACAAAGAAAAAAAGTGGTACTTTTACAGGCAACAAGTTACGCAGCGGGGGTCAACTGTCACCTCCTAGAACAACTCTATGTTAGATGCGACAGTAGAAAGTAAGGTAGTGGAAAGTATGTACTAGTACTTTCCGCTGCAGAGTCGTAAAAGACTAGCACAATTATAACAACATTAAGTACTAAGTAAGTATGTAGCATATACACATTTGTGTGCATAAGTAACAAAGTTTCAGTGCGAAATCTTCTGAATAATTTAATTTGCTATTTATATATATACATAAATGCATGTGTGCTCATACTGTATGTATTTAAGAACGAAATTCTTGTTATGGTTCACAAATAGTTCACATCGGAAGAGCATAATTCTGCATTCATTGTTAAGTGTGTTTTATTCAACATCACATTCATATAAGCTTTCAAGTGCGCTTCATATACCAGACATAGTAAGAAATGGCAATACGACGACAAAAATTCCTTAACCGGCAATCAACTGTGCTAAAGTGCTTTGGTTGAAAGAACGCTTGCCAAATTGGTTTTAGTTGAATGGAGAAAAGTCCAAAACAAAATTGAGTGCTTCTGCTTTACCATCCACTTGAAGTTATATCAGAAAACATGTGGATGAGAGTGAACATCCACGAATTCTTAAGCTAAATATGTAAAATGTTTAAAAATTTAAGTTCCTTGTTTTAGTTTCGATTCGTATCTCTTTTATAAGTGATGGCTGATGGTACAAGATAATGAAGAAGGTTATTTCCCTCTATTTCCTAAGTATTGATGGTGGTTTTATTAAGGGCCGGTTGTTCATTGTCTGGTTGTCACAAGAACATCATTATCGACGATTTCGACACCATACATATAACATGTGGTCGATAAAGCAGTAGTTATATTTAACCGGAGCTTCTATCTCCGATTTGTGCTAATCAGACATTGAACAACCGGCCCTAAATATGGCAAAATGGGTACGCAAAGAGTTTATCCAGTACGCCAGAGCTCAACCGGTTACCTCAGAAAAATTACATAGTTTATTTCTACTTATGCAGCAACTAACTTCAAGTTGATATATAATAACCTACCAGCCTCATTGAGATAAACCATACTTTTGATACATATCTTTGCAAATAGTTCAATATTAGTTGTAAAATCATTTAACTGTGGGCAATTAACTATTTCAGCATGAAAAGTCGTCGGTAAAAGAAACATACTGACTTTGCATTGCTTTAAACCAAATGCATTTTAAAGTAGTTGAAACCAAATGCAGAGTCGGACAATCGACTTGCTGCTTGCACACAATTCAAACTGAACCTTTGAAAGTACATTTACATGTATGGCTGTATAGCCCAATCACTTTAGACCAAAATCGACGTAAGATTAAAAAAAATTCCGGGAAGAAATTTTTTGACGCAGTTAGGTGTCTCCTGTTTAGGTGAACACAAAATTAAAAATTTTCCCGCAATTGCGATATGGGAAGTGTCCGCCATCTTGGATATTATATTTTTTACGATTTGCGCGCGAATTTTGCATTTATCGCGAAAAAAGGTAAACAAATTTGTTGAGAATTCGATTCCCTACAATTTTCATTGCCTATAAATTTTTTTAAATAATTATTTATTGCTAATAATATGCAAAAAATGCCCAAAATTAGGTAAGTGGCGCGGCTTTTTCGAATTTTCGCCACAATAAAACTCTTTAGAATCAGAGAAAAGTCGAATTGATAACAGGACAAAAACTATTTGCAAATTACAGTTTCAAATGACTGAAAATAGTTATTCATGGGCTCGGCCTACTGGTGAACCCACAGTTGAAAATACGCGCCAAAAAAACACGACCTCCGAGATACTGTGAAAAAAGTTTTGAGTAGCTTTCCCCTTGCCGCTGCATTGAGCGCGTTGCTGGTCGAGATCTACACGTCGTACGCGAACATATAAACAATGCGTTTATTGGAACTTTTGTCCTCTACAACTTTCCCATTTAATTGTGCCACTTATTTCAAATAGAAATTGATCAAAATTCGAAGAAACCGCGCCACTTACCTAATTTTGGGCAGTTTTTGCATATTATTAGCAATAATTAATTATTTAAAAAAATGATAGTCACATGAAAATTGTATTCCCTATGGGGAATCGAATTCTCTACAAATTTGTTCACTACCTTATACGCGAGAAATGCAAAATTCGCGCGTAAATCGTAAAAAGCACAAAATCCAAGATGGCGGACATTTCCCTTATCGCAATTGAGGGAAAAATTTTCATTTTGAGCTCACCAAAACAGGAGACACCTAACTCCGTCAAAAAATGTCTTCCTGAAAATTTTTCGTTGAAAAAATCGAATGCAAAATCCGCGCGTAAATCGTAAAAAAACACAAAATCCAAGATGGCGGACACTTCCCATATCGCAGTCGGCGGGAAAATTTTCATTTTGTGTTCACCTAAACAGGAGACACCTAACTGCGTCAAAAAATATCTTCCCGGAATTTTTTCGTTGAAAAAATCTAAAGTGATTGGGCTAGTAGGTGAGCGTGCAAAGATGTTTGCTACAATTGGTCGCGGCCAAAAATGCCCATGCAGTGATGCCAGATTGTGGGTAATTTCCCTATTTGAGGGATATTTTGCAACAAAAATTATTAAAAGGGAAAAAAGGGGCATTCAAAATTAATAAGGGATTTTCTTTTGACACAGTATCGTTGCATAATTGAACAAAATTCAAGAATATTCGACACTCTTACGTAATTACAGCCTGATTCTCTATCTCGAACGAACAGCCAGACGAACGATTCGTGTCCAAACGAAAACGTCTGAATTCGAAAGTCTCTATCTCGAATGATAATTTTTGTCCATCCTTACGTTCTTACGTTATTCGCCCGAAAAGATCTGTCAAAATTGTTTTGTTTACATTGTGTTTATAAAAGTTCAAAAATACAATATGTTAATAGAATTATTTAAAAATGTATCAAGCAATAGCATTTCATGCAAATGAACGTTCGGACGAAGACGAATTGCAGATTCAGAGGCGGAGGCTTCGAGAGAGTACAATTGTATTGGAATTGCCAGACGCCGAGTAAGTAGACGTGCATTTCTAACAGTTCAGACAGTTGTAGTGTTATGTGGAGACGAAATGGGACCCAAGTGGTCTGCTCTGGCTTGCACCCACATATCGCACATTTGTATGTGTATATTAACATACATATTTTATTTTAGGTTTGTTAAAAACTTTCGAGTCCGCAAAGAAGTATTTGGACACATTTTCAGCGAAGTGAGCATCCATATGAAAGACACCTACCACAATACTCATTTGCCACCAAAACTGAAACTGTCCACATTTCTACGCTTTCTTGCAACTGGAAGCTATCAAAAGTCGGTGGGTAACGAAAGTGTCTCAGTAATGGGTCAGTCGACAGTTGCAAAAGTAACAGCGGAATGCTTGAACATTTTTGAGGAGCATTTTTGCCACAAATGGGTAAGCATGTGCAGGACCGAGGAAAAAGAAAACGACGTGAAAGAGCAATTCTTCAACAAATGTGGAATACCTGGCATAGTTGGCTGTGTGGACGGGTCCCATGTGCGTATAAAAGCACCCAATGCAAATCGCAGACATCTTTACTACAATAGAAAGGGGTTTTATCATCAATGTAAATCAATGTAATGGCAGTAAGTACAAAACCCTTATAGCCTTTTTAATGCCACTATTTCAATACAATTCTGATTTCAGATATGTGATGACGACATGGTAATAACATTTGTTGACGCAAGACATCCTGGTGCTAACCATGACTCCTTCATTTGGAAAATTGAATTATCCATTTTAGCGGCTCACACGATAGCAAAAATTCTTTCGTTTGAATTTGACACTTTTTTTCTTTATTTGAAGTTGTATTCGTGTTAGAGAATTTACATTCGTTACGTTTTCGTCACATAACAATCAGCTGTTATCGACTAGTTATCGCCAGGGTAGCGAATTCGTGTTAGGTAGTACAAATACACAAACAAACGGCTGGTTGGACGAGACGAACGCTCGTTTCGAGATAGAGTGATTCTCTATCTCGAAACGAGCGTTCGTCTCGGCTGTTAATCGTTCTGAAGATGTGATGTGGAGTGAAATGGTATATAATTATTAAAAAGTATAAGGACAGTTTTGAAAATTGTCTTACATTAACCAATTCAACAATCTTTTCATTGTAACTGGTGTTTCATGTAAAAACCGGAACAAATTATCTGATGAAATGTTAAATAGCACATGAATGTGCTTCAATTTTAAAGTCACCAAAAAATCGTATTCGCTTACACTGAAACTAATTTATGAATGTTGTAGATGTTTTTAAATTATTTTAGGCCCTTAGTGAGTAATCTACCGACCTTTGACTTACGCAAGAATATTATATGTGTGGCAGTGATGGAAAAGTAGGCACAATAGTGCCATTTTTGGCACTTTCGTTCACTTTTGGCGCAATTCATCCTGTTTTGGCACAATCATAAAATACAGAAATTTGAAATAAAAGGCCACTATAAAACAAAAAATCACATACCACATTATAGATAAAAAAAACAAAAAGTGAAAATTAAAAGCACTAAAAATTAAAATAAGGGCCGTGAGAAATATTTACAAACCGCTGAATTTTATTGTGAATACGCAGTACGAAAAGTAAGTTTTCGCAACAACAAGCTTTTAATTCAGAATTTTTAGAAAGATTCTAAGTCTGCAGTTTATAGTCCATTAAATAAAAGTGCAAGTTTCTGCAATATCCCGATGATTTTTGATATTTTTTTCTGACGGTGTCATACATTTTCATCCATTAAAAAATTTTCGAACACACTTTATATGGAAAAAATGCATGAAATTGAAAACTTGGAAATCTCCTTAAAAACTCTGAATTCAAAGTTTGTTGTTGGGAAAACTTGCTAAATTTTTATAATTTTTGTGCAAAGTTTGAAATGACGATTTTTGTACATTTATTGTGCTTACTAAATTATGAATTAAACTTTTATATAAAATCATTCGAAAAATAATCAATGAACAAAGTAGGCGAAACTGGTCAAAGTGCCTCACTGCCATTATTTCGCATATATGTACATATGTACATATGTATATGTGTGTAAAATTGTCATAACGCCTATATTTCGGTGTATTTCCTCTCCGTAATTGGAATTCTGTGTAATTTTACTATGAATTTATGTATATGTCTAAGGAATCCTTCATAAAAGTGATTTACTGTAATAATTTAGCTATTTAATAATTATTATATTACTTCAGTGTATTTAAAAAATATTATTTCTAAAAATATATTGTTCTTAAAACGCTATACAAAAATTTAACTTTGTGGCACTTTCATCTTGTTTTCGGCACTATTTTTGAAGACCATTTGGCACATTTTGAAATTTTTAAATTCCATCGCTGATGTGTGGTGTAGTGGTAAGCAGTGTGCGCTTCCACTCCGCAGGGCCATGGTCAAAGCAACATCGCAAAAAAATTCAGAAAAAAGGGTTTTTCTTAACAGCCGACAGTGCGGCCAAAAATCGAGAAAATAAAGTTTCTAGATAGTAGAGGTTTACGCCGACAGGCTTTGCGGCGGCGGCGTGGTCAACTTCAAAAATATTCGGCGGCGGCGGCGACGCACAGTGTTTCGACTATATGGAGGCAGGTGGAAATAATAGTACACCTGCACCGATTTCACTGAAACCTGACATGTGCTCTAGTTTTACTTAGAAATAGAAAATTATGAAATTTCGTAAAGATGGAATAATTGCCACGCCATCTACTCTTGTGGGCGGAAACATTAAATCTCATCCGATTTCGATGAAATTTAGTTTGTAGTATTTATTTTATTTGAAACCCCTAAATATAAAATATGGTGAATATTGGAATACTATAACGTTCAAAACTCACAAAAAATGTGGGCCCAGTCATTAAATGTGATGGAAGTTTGGGTAATTTTTGACTTAGGTGTCAATACTCGCTTTTTTCCCAACATCTGGTGGGATTTTTTCATTGTTCGAAAAATCCCTTTCGCTAAATTATGCAAAAGAAGCTGAAAATCAAAAATTAAGAAAATCAAAAATTACATATATTTGCAAAGTCGCGCGCAAAGATCAAATTATATATTCGAAAACTACATAAAATTCTCGAAAATATTAGTCTAATTTCAAGACCTGACGGACCGGTACTCATACTTTTTTTTCTAATAATCTTTAGCATCTACATTTCAAACTAAATTTTTTGGTAAGAATATAGGAAAATACCAAATAAATGATAAATACCTTCACCTGAATATTCCACGACATTTAGATAATTAATTACAGTTGAAAAAGAAACACTTTCTGTAATGGGTTCAGCGCCAAATGCAACTAAACTGATTAGTCGGTATCGCACCCATTCCGGTATTTTTTTGGAAATGTATCGTTCGTGAAGAAGGGGGGTGAGTAAATAATGTAAAATTTGGTATTTATGACTTTTACTATTCCCTCTCTAAGTCAAACCGGGTTTTTTACCAACTGTCACCATGACTTTTTTCTACCTGCCTCCATATAGTCGAAACATATAAGGTAGCCATGAGGATAATAATCTTATCATTTCAACTAGTCAGCGTTAGGCATTCGCCATGCCAATTATTCTATTATTATAAGTCTATTTATTTCATTATTGAATTAGTTTTAAATTTAAATATTGTTACTTCCTACTTGAATTAAAATGTTGAGTGTCTGGCGCTGATTGATGGGCGAACAGAAGAAGGTCTGATGTATATACATACATACACACACGGATCTCTATGTTCTCTACAGATCCGTATGTACTATTTAAATTTAAAGAAATAAAAAACCTTTAAAAGTTTAGTTATTGGGGTAATTTATGTCGCTCTCAATAAATTTTTGCAATAATCTTATTAACCGTTATGTTAAATTACGGAGTTCTTACGATTTTTTGCGGATTACATATGAAAACAAGGTTGGTCTACTTTTTTTTCAAAAGTTTTGACCCACTGTTGAAAAAAATGGCTTATAGATGGTTAAAATTTCTACTAAAGTATGAAGCGCCAAATTTTTCTAACGAGAACCGAATGTAATGAAAAATAATACAGTTTACCATAAAGAGGGAACTTTAACCCTGTGTAGAAAACATTGCGATGCGAGGGAGCAAAACCTTCCTGGGGTTTGACCACCACTAAGGAATGCTAACGTAATTTTCACACAGACACCTAGTACTTGGATACGTATGTGGGACCCCAGAATAAAATAACTTACGAATGTAAATATTAGCAAAAAATGTGTTTGTTTGAAATATTAAAAAAATACATAGAAAAATCAACTTGGCTTTGTTTTATCTCCAATAATTGAGGAGTTAGATGCAAAGAGGCCGCTTCTATTATAACTGCTTTCTGAGATATTGGCGTTAAAGTTTTTGATGTGTTATAACTTTCTTGTTGTTGTAGTAGGTGTATAAAAAAAGTAGCCGCCGCCGCCGCGCCGATATTTTCGTAACTCGGCGGCGGCGCGTGAGGAATGACAAAAAACAGCGGCGGCGGCGGCGTGGCTCGACGGCGTATACCTCTACTAGATAGGCCTTTTTCGACATTGAGTTGGCTAAAGGGATCACCTAAGAAGCGAAAACTTTTCACAGTAACGACCTGCACCCTAATTCCTCTCTTTATATTCATTTGCGGTGTGTCCTTCTCCCAAGCACAACATTATTGTAATAAAAAGCTAAAAGTTATTAACGTATAAAAGTAGTTAGAGAATAGGAAATCAAACAAGACCAGATGGATTCTACGTCTAAAGGTTAGTAAAATACGCCAAACAATTTGTGAAAACAAATACTGTAACAGAAATTGTTAAGAAATAAAAATGTAAAGGTATTTTTTCGATTATTTTTAAACGAAATTTGAGTAATTAAATGCAACAGTAACAACACGCTGTCGGATGCTGCCTTTAAACCTATTCGAGTTTACGTAGTAAAGTACAGAATAAAACAAAACTCAGATGTTCATTTCTGCTCGTAATATTTTTTTAACCCGCTTATACCAGAGTTGGGCAAAATTTATTCGAATGACGAATAACAAATGAATAAATTGTTTTTCTCGTTATTCGTAAATAATAAATAACTTTGTTTATTCAAAGAAAAAATTATAGTCCAGTCAATTTAGACATTCGAGGTTACAAAAATTCCCACCCTGCTGAAAATTGGTAGGATTGTTCAAAACACCATCATAAATGAAATCTAAAAAGTCCTCATCGATCCGATACCTGGAAAAAAAGTTACTCGGGGTCAAAATTCACAAAAACGGGGTTTTCGCGATTTTCAGCAAAACGGTAAGTTTATCATAAAATTAGTTTAGACAAAAATTGTAGATCAGATAATTATCTATAACAAATGTCTAAATACTTTTTGTACTAAGAACCACCGTTTCCGAGATATAACGATTCAAAAAGTTGCAAGTTCGGGTGTACGTGGCGTATGTGTAACACGCGTTACTGCTCGTATTTCATACAAAAAATCTTTGCGCATTTTGATTTGACCACTCATATTTCGTATTTATCCATCGATTTTCTTCATCAGTAACTTGATTTTTTTTTTGTAACAGAACGGGCTTTAGTACAAATGCCAAAATTTTGCAGAGAACCTGTTATTTTTAAAATTTTTCCTCTGTTAAAGTTTGATTTTTTTCATTTTTTTATTAAAAAATAAAAAAAGCCGGAATGATTAATTAATTTGTCAGAAACTATAAGCATTATCGGAATGTGATGTATATACGGTTTATGGAGAATTTCATTGGCTTTCATTTGCCGTATTTTGTATTGAGATTTTAAATTGGTTCGTAAGATATACGTGATTAAAAGGAACCAATTTTAATATTTTTTTATTTTTTTTATTGAGCTTTGTACCACAATTGTTTATTAGGAAATAAATAAAATAAAATAAAACTTTTTAATATACAACGCTTTCATAAATGGACTAAAAAGTAGAAAATAATATTTCTCAGTCCCACAGAATTTGTTTTGATAACTTTTGATTTTGAAATTTTAGCAAAAGTCATTATAAACAATTAATGACATTGAAACCGAAAAACGTGGTGCGCATGCAATACAAAGCATTCGATTTTATTGACAATAGACAAACTACATAACATTCTACAGCGAAAGTACAAATTTGAGATCGATTTTAAGCGGTCGTTATTCATATGCCCACATACATACATACATATGTTACTTTTCATATCAATTCAAGTCTATTACAAGCGCCCCACGCTTTTCATTTTCAATGTCATTAATTGTTTATAATGACTTTTGCTAAAATTTCAAAACCAAAAGTTATCAAAGCAAATTCTGTGGGACTGAGAAATATTATTTTCTACTTTTTAGCCCATTTATAAAAGCGTTGTATATTAAAAAGTTTTTTTTTATTTTATTTATTTTCTTCTTTTTAGTCTTGTCTGTACAAAATTTGGCAATAGATATTAAAATAATTCAACTTGCAGTGAAAGTGAACAGAAGACTATGCAAGCACAATGTTGTTTGCTCACATTTAGTATAAACATACATATGGGTGTTTCCATGAAAATGTCAACCAGGACTGAACAAATAAAAACAACTGAAAAGGGTTTTTAAGACGAATTAATAAGAGTAAAATATTCGAATTTTTATATTATAGAAGTATTTCAGCTTATTGCAATTTTAAAACCCAAAAATTGAAGAGTAAAACGGAGTGTCTCCACGACTCAGTTTTCTCTAATGAAATGAACTATTTTCTCTTTCCTATTAACTAAATTAAGAGATTTGAAACATTACAATTACATCTTAAATTCAAATTTGCAATAACAACTAACTATAAAAATGAGAAAAGGGAGAAGTTAGAGCTCGGTTAACGGTAATTTTTTGATTTGCTTCTGATAGTATTCTAATGTCGCGTACGTTATGTAAAAACATTGTTTGTCTATGTCATTTGTATATTGGCAGTCGCAGGTAATGCAGATTATAATTCTTAAGCGAGAATTCTTCCAGTTAAATATATACAGTAAAATTTTCTTTCCAACCGTAGTAAAACAAATTTTATTACCCTTTAAAGTTTGTCGCATACGTTATTGTAAGTACGAAAATTTCAATCAAATACATCAAAACCAATGTTAATTGCAAATTTTCCATTTAAATTATTTAGAATAGTTGTAAAACAATGAAACGGTGGCGGGAAGAGTTCTCAATAAATACATTTTATTACTTACGAGAAAAATTGTCGCGTACGTTATGTCGCGTACGTTATTGTTTTTTTTTAATATAAAACTAGCCAGAGATAATTTCTCTTAAAATATGAATGGATTGTAAAGGTACATTATTTAGCTTAGTTTAGGAATATTTAAAGAAAAGAAAAACTCCCATGATACGCAGACTTTCGCATATATGCGTGTTTCCATGAAAATGTAAACCGAAAATGCAAGCAAATGAATTCAAACGGCTTTATAACTTTAAATTTCGTATTCAGATGGCGGAAAAAGGGTTTGAAAACGCAAAACGGTGGAGAGAAGAACTGAAAAAATTTAATTTAGTATGTGTTACTAGTAAAAATATTGTATGGGGGAAAAATCTGTCGCGTACGTTATGTCGCGTATGTTATTATAATTTTTTTAAATAAAACCTAACCAGAGATAATTTCTATCAAATAATGGAAGAATTATAAAGGTACATTATTTAGCTTAGTTTAGGAATTTTTAAAGAAAAGAAAAACTCTCATGATTCGCAGACTTTCGCATATATGTATATGTGCCTTAAAACCACTTCTTTTTTTGTCGCGTACGTTATCACCTGGTTTTGAACAGATATTTTCCACACCAAAGTTTCGAGGCTGCTTATTTTTTTCTCAAACATAGTACCCTTTGGTTGCAACATAACCGTATTTTTTTTTTTTCAGTAACTTCTATTTTTGATAGATTTACGATAATCTATAAGCGTACGAATGTCGCGTACGGCTGTATGGAAACACCCATATGTACATACATACATATAGCAGCAGTTTATTTCACTTAAAGAAATGGCGTGTCGTCCATTTCCGCTGTGACGTATATAAATAGTGCATATATTTAGGCGCAATATTTAACTTCTTCTGGCGGGGCGACATCTAGAGTCTTCTAATTGTATCTCCCTGATATGATGCCTACAACGAGGTTGATATCTAGACTAGGTTGATATCTAGAATTTTCCATAAATAGCTTTGCTACATTTATAGTAGGTGCATTCTTTTGCAACCGCGCTACAAAAGAACACTCGCTTAAATGACGAAATACACGCAAAGCAACAACACAAACTCGGCTATTTATCCGAGCTAAGCCAGGTCGGTTAAAAAATACGCGACCTGAAGGCTAGTGTTGGTAAGTGAAAAAACTGCTCTATTGTGAATTGTTAATGGAAAAGTGGAGAGGGAAATTTTTGCTTCCTTTTATACGTGACTTATATTTTAAAAGAGAATATATATCACGCAAATACCTCGCATAATTACTCATTTAAATTGGTTTTTGTATGTAAATCCCGTTAAACTAATCACATTTTCTTGCCAGCTACCAACAGGGTTGCTTAAGTAGCTAAAAGGAAATTTTACCCGAGTTGAGCGTTCTTTTGTCGCTCGCTTACAAAAAAATTCAGCTAGTATAAATGGTGGTCTGGACATACAACATTCAAAGCGGTCTGGACATACAACATTGCAAGTTGATAAAATGGTTGTAATAATATTTCTCAGTCCCATAGAATTTGTTTTGATAACTTTTGATTTTGAAATTTTAGCAGAAGTCATTATAAACAATTTATGAGATTGAAAACGAAAAACGTGGAGCGCATGCAATACAAAGCATTAGATTTAATTGACAATATTCAAACTACATACATAACATAGACCTAAAATTTCTACAGCGAAAGTACAAATTTGAGATCGATTTTAAGCGGTCGTTATTAATATACCCACATACATACATACATATATTACTCTTCAATTTGAAATCAGGCCTATTACATGCGCCCCACGCTTTTCATTTTCAATCTCATAAATTGTTTATTATGACTTTTGCTAAAATTTCAAAATCAAAAGTTATCAAAACAAGCTCTACGGGACTGAGAAACATTATTTTCTAATTTTAGTCCATTTATAAAAGCGTGGTACATTAAAACGTTTTTTTTTAATTTATTTTATACTTTTTAGTCTTGTCTGTATAAAATTTTGCAATAGATATTAAAATAATTCAACTTGCAGTGAAAAGAGAACAGAAGACTATGCAAGCAAAATGTTGTTTGCTCACATTTAGTATATGCCTACATATGTACATACATACATATAGCAGCAATTAATTTCATTTAAAAAAATGGCGTGTCGTCCATTTCCGCTGTAGCGTATGTAGTGCATATTTTTAACTTTTTCTGGCGAGGCGACATCTATCTCTAGAGATTTTCTAATTGTATGTCTTTGATATGATACCTACGACGAGGTTGATATCTAGACTAGGTTTGCCATAAATACATTTGCTATATTTATAGTGTGGTGGTCTGGACTAGGGATGTTGCGAATGTGGAATTTTAGACATCCGCGGATGCGAATGGGTAATAAATTAGGTAATTTAGGTGATTTAGGTAAATAAAAAATGGAAAGGTTAATAATTTTTAATAATCTGCCTTATCCTGAGTTTTGCCCGAAAAAAAAATTCACCCGAAAATTTGTATTCCGCCCATAGCAAATATGTACATGAAAACCAAAAGAGAAAAGTGAACCGGTTCGGGGAAAATTAAACTCATGATAAGACTGAATGTTTTTTTAGTACTTGAATTTAAAAATTGGAACATTGTACTTAATAAAAACTTTTTGAAGGGTCGTAAATCAAACCTGCGCCACTATATAACTACTCGCTCGAAGCGACAAACTTGAAAAACTTGAAACTTGGCAAAATTGTAAATTCTTTCGATTGACACTGCACCAGTTGAGAGGACTTGCAGATATTTTTATTTATTTTTATTGCGGTGCAATAATTACTTTTTGAGAATTTCATCGGGGCTGCAAATGTTGGATGTTTCCTCCTGACTTTCATCTTCACAATCTAGCATCATGGCACAATCGTTGTTTAAACACCGTTTTTTTCGAAAGAATTCTTCATTCTCATTCGTTTGGTTGTTTCGGAATTTGTCACGTCGTCAGCGTTTTTCGATTTTAGTTTTTGTAACTCAATTTTAATGTTTTCTTCTGTGACTGGTTAGATATACGTCTGTGCACTTGCACAATATTCCAGGGACCGAAAATAATAGTTATTTTTTCCGAGTTAAATTTTGCCTAATATTTTTTATTCCGAAATAAACGTCCTATCGGGATAATAAAGAAATTAAACAATTTTGGTATCATATGAAAGAGGACTGAAATAGCTTTTAAACAGAAATAACGAATGAAGGTTACCACCTCTATTTATATTTTTTATAACTTAATACTAAAGAAATTCATGTAAATGCATACTTGACCCAATGTTTGTTATATGGTAATTAATTAACATTTTTTATTGAAATATTTTTCAATGTGTGGCTTTCCTTTTTTAGACATTTCAGTTTTAAAGCTATTCAAGTCCTCTTTCATTGGATACGAAACTTGTTTAATTTGGATAAGAAGTTTGTTTATTATCCGGAAAGTACTTTTATTTCGGAATAAAAAATATTTGGCCAAGTTTAACTCGTAAGAAATAACTGTAATTTTCGGTCCCTTCAATATTCGCATTCGCAAAAGATCCGCATTGCTTTTTGCGAATGCGAAAGCAAATGCGAATGTTAAAATTAATGCGGAAGCCCCGCGGTTGCGAATGCGAATGCGAATATTCGAAACAACCCTGGTCTGGACATACATCATTGCAAGTTGATAAAAGCGTTGTAAAATTGAAAAAGCAACAAAGTCTAAGCGGTAGAAGTTATAGCGGCTATTTCGGAGAACACCACATCTCCTCATCAGGCAGGCTCTTCCTAAACTATGTATTTGTCAATGTTATTGTGGCTTATTAACATTTTATTTTTAATATTTTTTTTTTATTATTGAGCTTTGTACCACGATTGTTTATTAGGAAAAATTGAAAAAGCAACAAAGTCTAAGCGGTAGAAGTTATAGCAGCTATTTCGGAGATCACCACATCTCCTCATCAGACTTCTTTTTTCTAGACTTCAGCAGAGATCGAACCTGCGTAATCGGTGTTCAAAGTCAGAAGCGTTAACCACTGAGCTATGTACATCCCGTAAACTCTTGTTGCTAATTCATTTTCCTTATTCAACCAACTACTATCAAGTGCAGCTGAACCAATTTTTGCTTTAAGCTGAATAACGGTAAATTGGAAATATCTCGAAAACGTATCCATAAAAAAAAATTAACTCGATTTCGGAATCACCGAGCAATTCTACATAGAAATTGGATAGTGGCGTCTGGAGAACAAAAACCAAACTAAAATTTGTGATCCAGTGTTATTTATAAAAAATGTCTAAATACATTTTTCCTTAGAGCCACCGTTTCCGAGATATAACAATTCAAAAAGTTGCAAGAGTTGTAATCGGCATAATATAATATAAGTACAAAAAGGTGGCGTGGAAACGTGTGCATATTATGACCATTAAACTCTTCCAACTTTTTGAATCGTTATATCTCGGAAACGGTGGCTCTTAGGACAAAAAGTATTTAGACATTTGTTATAGATAATTAGCTGATCTACAATTTTTGTGTAAACTAATTTTATAATAAACTTACCGTTTTGCTGAAAATCGCGAAAAACCCGTTTTTGTGACCTTTGACCCCGAGTAACTTTTTTCCAGGTATCGGATCGATGAGGACTTTCTTGATTTCATTTATGATGGTGTTTTGAACAATCCTACCAATTTTCAGGTGGGTGGTAATTTTTGTAACTTCACTCCTATTTTTGGTCTAATTTGACCGGACTATTATTCGAATGACAAATAAACCATTTTATTCGTTATTCGAATAATAAATGAAAATAAAACAAGTAATATTTGTGATAAAATCGAAACTTATTTGCTTTCAAGTAGCTACAATAACAGTAAGGTACGTTATTATTTCTTCAAGCAGTTAATATTTGTTTTCATGACTACTCTCTGTTCAAAGATATTGTCAGACAGTTTGCTTGACTTTGGAAAATTTATCGTGGTGGCATAAGAAAAAACTCGTTCTACCGATGCTGCCAATTCACTATTTAACTTTGAAGGAAAGAAAAGCAGCGGAAACTGAATATTTAAATCTTTTAACTTTCCTACGGAATAACTTTCCTCAGAACCATTCCATCCGACTCTGAAGAATTTTGGATAATTGCTTACGGAGCGAAAACCGCAAAAGGCAATAAAATGTTTGGAAATATAAGTAAATTCATTTTATTATCCTTGCCGCACTCACATGCTTTGTTGAGCGCGTTTTTCCGTAATGTATTCAACAAAAACTAAGATTCGAAATAGGATGATGTTGGAAAGACTTAATTCAATAGTTCGAAAAAAGTGTTATATGAAGGATAATAGTTTCTGCTTGTATTGTATGTTATCAAGGTTGAGTAGCTTAATATATGACAACAGCAGAAATGTAAATCATTCAGACACTATAGGTGATTTTAAAGAAATTGTGGAAATAGCTGATCTCGCCTTATTATAGGTTGTTATTTAATTTTTAGCGCCGAGCTCTTAAAAGCGGATTGTGCGATTAATCAATTAATATGAGTTATAATAAATTTAATAATTGCGCAGTACTATTGCAATGCAAATGTGTTGAAACAAATTTTTTTTATAAAGTATGGGTATTTTTAAAGAAAATTTTTTTTACATCATAATTAGGCGCATAAAGAAATCACACAATTAGTCGCATGGGGTCCCCAGTGACCCCAATAAAAGTGTTGAAAAAATAGTTTTCAAAATAAAAAAGGAAGTGTGTATTAACAAAAATATTAAAGTACTCTATTATCGTTAACGAAAAAAGAAAAACATAATTTCGACTTCAAACTTAAAAAAAAAAATTTTAAACTTCGGCGAAAAAATGTTACGTAAGTAGGCGCATGGGGTCAGCACTCAAGCGAGTAGCGACACATGTGTACACGACGATGTTTTAACCGTAACTAAATAAATTAAACGAAATGTATTTTGTTATAAAAATTAAAGCTCTCTATTATAGTTAACTTTAAGAAAGAAAACTATAACTTTGACTTCAAACTTAGATACAAAAACTAAAACTAAACAAGTAAGAAAGTCTAAGTTCGGGCGGAGCAGAACATTAAATACCCGGCGCAAGTATTAAATATATGTTTTTCACCTTTCCGAAAGCTACCGCTACGTGCTAAACCGGGGTGTATCCATTTTGAGTAAATTAGCGTCCTTAAATTTCGAAATATTGGAGTTTCAAGCATTTCTGAAATTTACTGTTATATGAAAAGCGGCCGTAATTTTAGTTCGATTTCAATAATTTTCAACGTTTTGCTTCTATGTGGCAAGCACAATAACCACACCGAGTTTGGTACAAATTGGTAGAACGGTTACCGAGATACATATATGTGATCATAAGTGGGCGGTGCCACGCCCATTTTTCAAAATTTTATCCTAAACGTATTTCTTGGTACAGAATTTTTGTAAGCATCAATTTTGAATAAATTAGCTTCAATAATTACTGATTTATCGAAGATTTCGTATTTCTCTAAATTACCATTATGTGGGATGTGGGCGTGGTTATTGTCCGATTTTAAAAATTTTCGGCCATTTCGTATGTTATACCAAGGTTAACAACTGTGCCAAGTTTGGAAGAAATTGGTGCAGCGGTTACGAAGATATACACATGTAACCATAAGTGGGCCTGGCTACTAACTATATTATAACAAGATCTAATTTTTATACCCGAGCGCACTTGTGCACAAGGGTATTATAACTTTGTTCACATAACGGTTGTTTGTAACAGGCAAAACGAATCGAGATAGATATAGACAAATGTATACATAAATGATCAGGATGAAAAGAGAAATCGATTAAGCGGTGACTGTCCGTCCGTCCGTCCGTCTGTGCACACGATAACTCGAGTAAAAATTGAGATATCTTAACGAAACTTGGTATGTGCACTTCTTTTAGGCGTAGGACGGATGGTATTGAAAATGGGCAAAATCGGACAATAACCACGCCTACCTCCCATATAACGGTAATTTTCAGAAATACGAAAACTGCGATATTTTAGTAACTACTGAAGATTATTCACTCAAAATTGATATTTACAATAATTTTCAGACGAGAAATAAGAATATTATAAATTTTTAGAAAATGGGCGCAGCCACGCCCACTTATGGTTACATGTGTATATCTTGGTAACCGGTGCACCAATTTCTTCCAAACTTGGCACAGATGTTGGCCTTGGTACAGCATACTAAATGTCCGAAAATTTTTCAAATCGGACAATAACCACGCCCACATCCCATATAACGGTAATTTAGAGAAATACAAAATCTTCGATAAATCAGTAAATATTAAAGCTAATTTATTCAAAATTGACGCTTGCAAATACGCTTATGGTAAAATTTTGGAAAACGGGCGTGGCACACAGAAGCAAAACGTTGAAAATTATTGAAATCGGACTAAAATTTTTTCATACAACGGTAAATTTCAGAAATGCTTGAAACTTCAATATTTCGAAATTTAAGGACGCTAATTTACTCAAAATTGATACACCCCGGCTTACCATGTAGCGGTAGCTTTCGGAAAGATGAAAAACGTATATTTAATACTTGCGACTTTCTTACTTGTTAAAATAAAAGATTTGTTAAATCGATTTCATGAATTTTATTAAAAAAAAAATTGGCGATTTTTGGCGATTTTTTTTCAGAAATTGCGCTTTTTTTAAACAATCTGGACACTCTGATCAGCAGCAACTTCATTTTCAGAACTTTTCATATTTTTGGATACTTCTCTTGCTATTTTATGTTTGAAAAAAACACGACGTTTTGTCTTTTTTTTGGACTCGAAAATTCTTGCGGGGCGCAATCCAGCGCATCACGTCGAAACATTTTTTGATTTTTTTTGCGTCAAACGATGTGGGGGCTTTTAATTCAATGAAAAGGTTTTTGTTAGTTACGACCTTTTGCATATCAGGTAACGAAATGTTCTCTATGGAACCAATGTTCGGTTTCCCATATAATCGATTTATGAATCAATATAGCTATACTTAACCTTTAAACGCTTTATCGAGCCCAACCGCCGCAGATATGTTCCTAGAGCATCTACATAGATGCATTTCTGCATCAAAAATAAAATGTTGAAAGAAATGTTGCGTACATCTTTTTGGCGGTTAGGGCTCGATATGGTTATAGAAAGACCCAGGTGTAACGAACTTTATAATACCGAAATTAAGCACATCAAAAATCAAAGAAAAGGCCAAAGCATTGCAAATGCTTTTCTACAGACTTAGAAGATAATTTTTCAGAAAAATGCCTCCACTTTCGTGCCAAGTGAAGTATAAAACAAGTAAGAGCAGCGCTGTCTTCGGCTATGCCGAAGGCTTCATACCTTTCATGAACATCTGAAAACTTTACTTTAACAGATTACTGAATTTGAAAAAATGTATATATTTACAGCACACATAGATAGAGGAGTTACATATATAAAAAATCTTATCTAAACAATCAGAGGTATGGAAGATATACCTTATATAGCACCAATCAAAGTGATTTTCACTGGTAAGTGATCGGTATGTAAACCGGTAACACAATTTAATGGGTTTAGCTTCCTACATAAAGGAGATATATCGCAAAAACTGGTATAGGAACAATCAATGGTATACGAGATAAGGCTTATAAGCATAGATTTTGACAATTTTCTCAGTAGACTTTGTATTATTATTTATACAATAGCTTACGAAATTTATCGGTGTTAGCTGTCCAAATAAATTAGTTTTACATTAAAACCCCATATCTGAACAATCAGTTATATGGAGGCAATATATAAGTTACAGTGACCCGATCTTTGTTAATTTTACTGTAAACTATCTGTTGATAATGAGTGAAAATAGTGCAAAATATCATGTTTCTAGCTGCATATATTTAGAAGTTATAACAAAGAATCTCATATCTGAACAATCAGTTGTATGGGAGCTATATGTAAAAGTGACCCGATCTTTGTTATTTTCACTGTAAGAATTCTGTTGATAATCGTTGGAAGTATTGCAAAATTTCATGTTCCTAGCTGCATAAATCGAGGAGTCATAACGAAAATTCTCATAACTGAACAATCAGTTGAATGGGAGATATATGTTATAGTGACCCGATCTTTGTTATTTTCACTGTAAATATTCTGTTAATAATGAGTGAAAACGGTGAGAATTTTCATGTTCCTGGCTGCACAAATGGAGAAGTTATGGCAAAAAATCTCATATCTGAACAATCAGTTGTGTGGAGGCTATAGGTTATAGCGACCCGATTTTCGCCATTTTCACTGAAATTATTCTCTTGATAATGAGTGACAACAGTTCAAAATTTCATTTACTTAAATGGAGGAGTTATAACGAAAAATCTTATATCTGAACAATCAGTAGTACGGGAGCTATAGGTTATAGTGACCCGATCTTTGTAATTTTCCCTCTAAGTTCTCTGTTGATAATGGGTGGAAGTATTGCAAAATTTCATGTTCTTAGCTGCATAAATGGAGAAGTTATAACGAAAAATCTCATATCTGAACAATCAGTTATATGGGAGCTATATGTTATAGTGGTCCGATTCTTCCGGCTCCAACAAATGATTAATACATTATAAAAATACACCGACCTACCGAATTTCATCCGGATATCTCGAAAACTGAGAGACTAGATTGCATACAAACAGACGGACAGACAGACAGACAGACAGACAGACGGACAGACGGACATGGCTAAATCGACTCAGCTCGACGTTCTGATCATTTAAGTATACATTTTAATGGGTCTATCTCTTCTTATTCTGGTACTTACAAACATCGGACCAAAGTTATAATACCATTTCATGCTCATGAAAGGTATAAAAATATGATCGTACGAGTGCTAAGAGGTGAAAATCTTCCAACCATTTACCAAAATGTGGACGTCGTTCTTCGTATGTGTGCGGGTACTCCCGTCAGCAACATGCAGGAAGCCACCCTGCAGTGAAACCCCAAACTAGTCAGGAAAAATACTAGTTTACAACTAGAATTTCCTGACTGAAACCGAACTAGTACGAAAATGACCAGACTTGTACCAAGTACAAAACGATTTTTTCATGCCCTGTTTTATTTGACCTCGACAGTTTAATACAATAAAGTACACAAAATATTATAACTTTTATTTGGGTATATTGTAAACCATTAAATCGAGTACGTATACCAAACCTGTTAAATAATGATTAATATTCATAATGATTATTAATTAAAGCATGTTTTTTTTGGATAACCGTTTAATGATTAAATGCCGATATTGCCACCTTTTTAATGATTAATAATTAATTACTTAAAAAAAATTTAAATTAATTCATTAGTTTTAATTGCATCATTATTTTGTTGTTTTTGATAATTTTCAATTATTTTTGACTTGTTTTAATTACACGATTATGTATAATTATTTCATTAATTTCTATTATTAATCATCAAGGCAAACTATAGACAAAAATTAAGAGTATTTAATAACTGCTTGAATTATTTATTTATTGTATTCTTATCCAAATCTTAGACACTAATTATTACTTTTATAGAATTTTAAAAAGAATAGACTTAAATGTAAAAAGTTAATGAATTTAATTTATATTAATGAAAACTTTTATTTTTATTTTAGTTCATTCAAAAATGAACTAAATTTTATTTCTAACTAAAATGTTTTCTTTTGCATGTTTAATATTATTAAAAAGGATAAAAATATAGTATTTATTGTACCTGAAAACTTTTACTTTTAATAACGCTAAATGAAAAATGCATTTAAATTTATGTTCGAAAGTTTGAAATATTTATGTATTTATTTTTGCTTTTGATTAATACTCAAAAAATTTAACACTGATTATTGGGAAATCTAAGGCTGCTAAATAAAAATGTGTAATATATTAAAGTGTACTTAGTCAAAGTGTTTTATTGTATATTCATGAATTCATTTTGTTTTCTGAAAAATATTTTTAAAAATTTTTTTAGTAGGGTTGCCACCCGCTTATAATTTTTGGGACTTAAATATGTATCGACTAAAATATTACAACGCATTCAGGGAATGAAATGTTTAAATGCACTTTTAATAATTTTGAAGAGGGTTGCCAACTATTTAAAAATTTATATCTATATATGTATTAAACAAAGTTGCTTACGTAATACCGAGCATAGCTCTAGAGCGGATTGTCCTATGTATGTGAGCTGTCTTTTTGCTGTGTTTACAGTTATATTGGTACGGTTGCCAGACGTACTGATATTATCAGTACAGTACTGATTTTTCAACTCTCGTACTGATTTTATTCATTTCTTCAATCAGTACGCTAATGTCCTGTAATGTACTGAATTTTCAATTCTGAGAATACAAATATCTTTGGTAATTTTTCCGCATGTATTTATAGCTGACTTCAAAAAAGGAGGAAGTTATCAATTCGTCGGAATATTTTTTATTTTTTGTTTGTTTGTTGACCGATTTCTATAATTTTTTAGAAACAAAAGGTGGTACCTCATACTCCATAGTCCCATACTAATGGTTTAGATCCGATAATTTTTATATGAAAATTGAAGTCGGTTTTGGGTGTTTGCTTAACCCTTTCAGGTCAAATCCGTCCCTGATGAATATAAAAATTTTTCCTCTTAATTGCAGGGTTCATAGAGCCTCATAATACCAAAAGTAAAAAAAAAAATATTCAAAAGTTGTTTTGGGTAGCTATTAGGACTACCTCAAATTTATGCAGGTCAAATCCGTCCCTGATGAATATAAAAATTTTTCCTCTTAATTGCAAGGTTCATAGAGCCTCATAATACCAAAAGTAAAAAAAAAATATTCAAAAGTTGTTTTGGGTAGCTATTAGGACTACCTCAAATTTATGCAATATATTGTACAAAAGTCCGCAAAGGAGTAAAGCACTCAAGAAAACTCAATAAATATTTCACTAAGTTTGACGGAATAAAACTTTTATTTCATTGAAAATGAACTTATGTATGTACAAAATAATTGATTTTACTGCAGATATGGGAAAAATATTTTAAATCATGATAGTTTAGTTTTCGCATTTTTATATGATGAAATGCTTTTTATGTTTCCATACTATATGCTTTTATTGGCTATTTTACTTGACTTTCACGTATTTTTTGTACAGTAAATTACCACAACTTGCGTGTCACTGGAATTTTATAAAATGGTCTATTTTTAAATTAAATTCTAAATATATTTTTTCGATTTTGAAATTTACGTAAACTATTTGTAACATTCCAAAACTTCATAAAGTTTAATTTGTTTTCATAAATATTAATAAGATTTTTAGTACCACGCTTCCAATGTTACAAAAAATTAAATGTACAATAAATTGTACAAATGCAGCGAAAGGGTTAAAAAATACTTTTGTTTATTTAATATTATTTAACACAAAAGATTTCATAATTTTTTTAGATTTTTACCATAACGTTGGAACTTCCTTAAACTGTACTGTAAAAATAAAGAAAAAAATTTAAATATAGTTGACATGCTTCAGATAATGATATCGCCGAGCCGTTAGGTGCCAGTTGCGATAATATGATGGAGTATCATTTATGTCCTGGCGCAAAGAGAGTAACCGACTTCTAATTATAATTTAAGAAATTAAACTCCAAATTAAAAGTAATTTTAAAAAGAAATGTAAATAATTCTTTGACTATTTAAACACTCAAAGTGGAAATGATCTCATTATTGCTATTCAAAAATGTCATAAATATTAAATTATTTATTGTCTCCTGTGAACAATGATATTATGAGGGTAATTTATACCTACTACATGTTAAAAAGGTGTTCACATGAGGCGATTTTAGGGGCAATTTTAGAGGCGATTAGTTGAATCAAAAGTTGGCTGCCCCCCAACTGCAGTGAAAGCACAACTTCGCTACGGCTACTGCAGCAGGTTGAACTCCTACCTGAGTAGGTTGAATGAGGATGTGCCGAATGAGTGTCCGGCATGCGGAGAGACCCCACATGACTCGAAACATCTCTTCGTATGCCCGGAAAACCCGACAACCCTAACGGCCTTGTCCCTGTGGACAAACCCCACAGAAGCTGCACGCTTCCTAGGGTTGCCGTTAGTGGAACTTGACGACAACGACTGAGATACCAACCGTCCTGGGCGGGGTTGTTGTAGCCGCTACAACAACAACAACAACAACAACAGGTGAAAGGCCGTTCACACCAGGCGATTGTTGCTTTCAACTAAAAAGTGCTTGTAAAATCGCCTCATGTTAACACCGTTAAATGCGTACACTTATGTTAAAATTAATACAATTTTTATTTTTTGTGAACTACATTTTATTTGTATACCAAAATATTGTTAAAACCAAGTACTTTGGCGTTTCAGGGTATTTTCTGGTACTTACATTCATAATTTTACTTTGAATAAAAGTGTACTTAAAAGTACTGATTTTTATAGCATGGAAAAGTCTAAGGTACTGATTTCGCGCAAAAAAAAACTGGCAACCCTGTATATTGGTAAGGTTAGGTTATAGTGCGTTGCAACTTATTACCGGTACCATTTACAGGTGCCGGATTTGAAAATGTATGATGGAATTTTGTTTAAAAATACAAAACCAGCCTTATTATGAGTTTCATTTTCCTCGAACCGGGTCACTTTTCACTTTTCGTTTCCATGTATTCACTACGGGCGGATGAAAAACTCTTGGGCGAAACTCACGACAATGCTGAATGAGAATATCTTTTGCGAATACGGTTCGATTGCTTCGAAGACAATTTGAATTTTTCGAAACTGTACTTTCAGTGTTCGTAAACCCCTCGCCGATTAGATTATGAAACATTTCCTCACGCAACCGCAATTTACAAAGATTGGCGATTAGCAGTGCAAAACACAAACCTCAGAAACGCGCCCAAGTTAATGCAGGACGACCACAGGAGGAACAAAAACCTTAACAACAGAAACAAATTTACTTCGTTGATAACTCTGATATCGAAATCTATCAGTGTTGTGCGATTAACTGTGCGGACACAACGCTTTGGTTAAGTTATTTAAAATGGCAATGGAAGATATGCTTTTTAACGACCACAAAACCATAATCAGAGCAAATAAATGTCCCACTGGAAGTCATTAAGTTGGTGAAAGTGTTGTACCAAAATTTTCCAACAAAAAATTAATTTTGGGCGAGACGATGTTCGCTGGGTACGCTAGTATTACTTACTTCTGAAAACATTCTTATTTATATCAGATCTACTATATATATGGATATATACGTATGTAAAGTTGAAGATGGTTTATTCTTAAGAAAATATATTGACTAAATAGTAAAATTTAAGTGGACAATAATTAAAGATAACTACCTTTACTTTTATTCCAACCTTCCACCAAGATAACGACAAACTTTACTAACAGTTTCAATCCTTCTGCACAATCTTCATTATTGATACCATTTTCTTACAAACTCGACTATTCTAACCACTCATTTCTGCTTTTATTTCTGTGAAATATTATAAAAATAAAATCTCATTCACAATTAAATGTGTTTTTGCTTTAAATTTACAAAACTAATTATTTGACACTACCATCTGTAAACTCAATTTCTTTTAAAAGTCTGTCCAAATCAATTGTCAAATTCGAGATTCGTATCCAGCGATCCCAAAAACGAGCAACCAACAAAAATTATCCAGAACGAAAAATTATACTGATGATGGCACAACGCCGAAACCGGTTTGTCTCCAAACCAAATTTGACAAAGGATGACGGAAATTCGCTCAAAAAAATACATCATACACCCACCCTGTCGGAAGCAACGATAATTTTATATTTTTTTCCATCCCTACCTGTCGTCTGTTGTTCAACGACAAGGTATACAACATCCACGCCCAGCGCTGGCAGAAAGAGGAGTGGTGTTATTTTTATAAATAATACATGTGCTTCGAAATAAGTCGGCAAAAAAGAAAGTTCATATCGTCTTTTAAAGTACAAAACCCCGTATCAACAAAATGCAAAACTGCGTATGTGAGGTTGCATAAATTATTTTCCAGAGAAAAAAAATCATATTTCAAAATGGTTCTCTTTTTTATAAAGCAATCGCATTTATGGCTAGCATATTTCAGGACGAATGGATAAGGATCGAGCCAAGAGCTCCAAATCCAATTTTTGGCAGAAAATGTCAGTTACGCGGTTTTGCAGAATGAAGATACACGATTTTGTACTTTAAACGACGATATGAAGTTCCTAAATAATGGGAGCTGAGAGAGGGGCGGCTGGTAGTATAGGACCAAAAGTGGACAAGACTCCAAATCCGCCAGTGTCCATATACATATCGTCGCTTGGCGCGCAATACCTCGTATCCGCCGAATGCAATACCACGTAAAAAAAAATATTTTCGGTACCCTGTCTCAGTGCTTGCCTACTTCACAAATTTAATGGTCAATAATTTTAGTAGAGGCTCATATTTAATAAGTTCAGTTAGAAAACCATTCAAATGTTTAGAAGAAAATAAGTTTATTTGTACTTTTGTGACATTTTCAGACGATCGTATACGTGGTATTTCATTAGGTGTACACGAAGTATTGCGCGCCAAGCGACGATTTGTACCCTGCAGTGAAATCCCAAACTAGTCAGGAAAAGTACTAGTTTACAACTAGAATTTCTTGATAGAAACCGAACTAGTTCGAAAATGACCAGACTTGTACCGAGTACAAAACGATTTATTCTTGCCCTGTTTTATTTGACTTCGACAGTTTAATACAATGAAGTACACAAAATATTATAACTTTTATTTGGGTATATTGTAAACCATTAAATCGAGTACGTATACCAAACCTGTTAAATAATGATTAATATTCATAATGATTATTAATTAAAGCATGTTTTTTTGGAAAACCGTTTAATGATTAAATACCGATATTACCACCTAATGACTAATAACACAGGTTTACAAAAAAAAGTGTATGCATATTAAACCAAACCTTTATAGCCCTATGTTAATCGACATGCTGAATGCGAATCCGAGGTCCGTTAGCCTCCATCACGTCAGTTTCGTGGTCATTTGAAGGTCAAGTAGGAAAAAATTCATTGAATAAACCTGAAAATTCAATAAAATTCATCGGAATTTGGCCTTGGGATGACCTTGGTATGACCTCCAGATGACCTTGAGGAATCAAGGGACCTCCATACTCGGTTTCAGTGACGACAAAAACAATTTATTTTATTTTTTTAATTTTTATTGAATAAATTGTATGTCCTATATGACCTTCAAATGACCTCGAAGCTGACATTATGGAGGTTAACGGACCTCGTATTCGGGTTCAGCGAATGTAAAACCTTATGTATATGAATTTTCAGGTTTATTCAATGAATTTTTCCCTACTTGACCTTAAGCTGACCACGAACCTGACGTTGTGGAGACTAACGGACTTCGGATTCGCATTCAGCATGTCGAATAACATAGGGATATATAGGTTTGGTTTAATATTCATAACCTTTTTTTTTGTAAACCTGTGTTATTAATAAATTAAAAAAATGTAAATTAATTCAATAATTTTAATTGCATTATTATTTTGTTATTTTTGATCATTTTCAATTATTATTGACTTTTTTTAATTACACAATTAACATAATTATTTGATTAATTTCTTTTATCAATCAACAAGCCAATCTATAGAGAAAAATTAAGAATATTTAATAGCTGCTTGATTTATTTATTTATTTTATTCTTTTCGAAATCTAAAATGTTAAACATTAATTATTATTTTTAAAAATTTTTTAAAAAGAATAGACTCAAATGTACAATGTTAATGAATTTAATTTATTTTAATGAAGACTTTTATTTATATTCTAGTTCACTCAAAAATGAACTACAGTATTCATTTTATTTTTAACTAAAATGTTTTCTTTTGAATATTCTTTATTATTAAAAAAGATAAAAATATAGTATAGTGAAACCTTTTACTTTTAATAACATTTAATGAAAAATGCATTTAAATTTATGTTCAAAAGTTTGAAATATTTATGTACTCGATCGCCCTCACCCGCTTCTCTGAGTGTATGAAATTTTTGCGTGCTACATTTAGTAAAATTTATTTCAAGAAAACTCAATTCAAAAACAGGAGGTTTAAAATTTGTTTAACCATCTTCAAAATATTTTCACACTAAAACTTTCTTAAACTTCTCACTTGTCATACTTTTTCAACTCAATTGAGATTTTAAACAGATGGAAACCATGTAGTTTTGAAATTAAGCCCTATAAAATCATTTTGATTGATTCCCATATTGTAGTAATTCATTTAAATTATTGAAAAGTTTGAATTTAACCTTTTAAACAGTTGGCTACCTTTTTAAACCTCTTTCGTCTAACGCTCATATTGTGATACATATTTAAAACTATTTCGATTCATACCAATCTATACCAATATACATTTTGAAAGCCGTTTTTTTGTGTTCGCAAAGCTCGAGAAATTTCCGACACCTGATTCAGACGTCCCAAGGATTATTATAGGCGAAAAAAATGTTAGATATATAGAGGGGGCGTGGAACCTCCCATAAAAACCGAATTTTTTATACCGAATATCTCTGGAAATGTTCATGGTAGAATACTGGAACTTGGTGTGGAGATATATGAAATCAATCTTATACTCATGGAGAAACACGGTCTATTATAATTCATCTGTAGGTGTGTTTGTGAGTGAAATCTTCCTTAATGCTCGGACGGATTTTAACGAAGATTTTTTTTTTGTGTTTTTGAGTAACTCTCTGGATAGTGTACATACATTCACACAAATTCACCCGCCAGTTGGCACTGGAGTTAAGTTATTACTAAAAATCTTATTAATGATCCACTTTGGCCAGTATTCAAAATATGTATTGGTAATGGTAAAGGCAATACTATTGCAAAAAAAGAGCTGACACGTGGCGCTGGAGTCATTACGAATAATCGCCAAGTTGGAAAAGGTGCCGTGAATGTCAGGATAAATAAACCTGTTGCACCATTGAGTATATCGAATTTTTATGTGTTACGATTGGCCCAATGTATGTGACTTTTCCCAGTATTGTTATGCCTTAAAGCTTCATTCGGAGACACCAGGGTTGAGTTGTGCAGGGGTAAATCTCAAATCACCACCGATAAATCAACCGCCAAAACCATCGCCAACCATAAATTCATGTAAAAAAAAATTATTTTCACTTAAATTTCTTTCGTGAAACTTACTTTTAAGGTATTTCGTCTGAAATAAGCCTATGTATATTGGATTTCTGTAGAACAATTATGCGCATCCATTTTGAAATTGCCACCACCTATACTATAAAGTTTCTTGGACAGATTTACTATAGAACCGAATCATTGTTGCCGCCAGGGAGTGAAGAGGAAATGTTCTTCAAATAAATTTCGTTGTGAGATTAACCGTTCTATGAAATGTTACACAATTAGAGAATTTGAAGAACTTCATCACGGACATAACGCTTTCGTTAGGTTAATTAAGGCGGAAAACGACCACCAAACCATAATCTTTGCCGATGAGCGAGCCAATGGAAATCGTAAACGTGAATTGTTGGTGAAAATATTTAACCAAAAAGTTAAAAAAAAAAAAATATTTTGTGCGGGAGGAAGTTCGCCGGGTCTGCTAGTATTATAATATTTCATTTAAACTAATTCAGTTGAATTTTTCATAAGGTGGCAACCCTTGTTAAAGACTTCAATATTATTCAAAACTTTAAAACTAAAGGGTTCTTAACAATATTTTGTTTGACAACCATATTTGAATTCTTCAGATGGCTTGCGTATAGTTAATTTAAATTTTACTTTTCAAACAGGTGGCAACACTTTTAAAAATATATTCAAACGACAGAATTTTTAAGCCTCTTGGCATCCATTTTTTTAATATAATTTTCAAATAAAAAACTCCCTTAATTGAAGTTGAACTTGATTTTTTTAAAAGGTGGCAGCCCTCATCCATGAGTAAATAATGATTTTATATATCTCCATACCAAGTTCCAGTAATCTACCAAAAATATTTCCTGAGAAATGCAGTATGAAAAATTCCGTTTGTATGGGTGGTGCCACGCCCCCTTGTCTAATCGAAATTAAATGTATCCTATATTTTATGTTGACCTAAATGACAGGAGTGTACAAAATTTCATGATGATCGGTTGAGTAGTTAAAGCGTGAAAGCGTAGCAAACAAACAAACTCACTTTCGGATTTATAATATTAGTAAGGATTCCGTTTGTATGGGAGGTGCCACGCCCTCTTTCCTAATAGATATTAAATGTATTCTATATTTTAAGTTAGGCTAAATGACAGGAGTGTACAAAATTTCATGATGATCGGTTGAGTAGTTAAAGCGTGAAAGCGGAGCAAACAAACAAATTCACTTTCGGATTGATAATATTAGTAAGGATGAGTATCAGTCGAAATGGTTTTGAAAGGGATTCAGATAGCTTGCATATAATTAATTTAAATTAGACTTTGCAAACAGGTGGCAACCCTTTAAACGATATATTCAAACGGCAGAATTTTTAAACCTCTTGGCATCCATTTTTTTAATATAATTACAAAAAAAAAACTCCCTTAATTGAAGTTGAATTTGATTTTTTTTAAAAGGTGGCAGCCCTCATCCATGAGTAAATAATGATTTTATATATCTCCATACCAAGTTCCAGTAATCTACCAAAAATATTTCCTGAGAAATGCAGTATGAAAATTCCGTTTGTATGGGAGGTGCCACGCCCCCTTGTCTAATCGAAATTAAATGTATCCTATATTTTAAGTTGACCTAAATTACAGGAGTGTACAAAATTTCATGATGATCGGTTGAGTAGTTTAAGCGTGAAAGCGTAGCAAACAAACAAACTCACTTTCGGATTTATAATATTAGTAAGGAAGTAAGGATTTATTTTTGCTTTTAATTAATACTCAAAAAATTTAACACTACTTATTGGCAAATCTAAGGCTGGTAAATAAAAATGTGTATTATATTAAAGTGTACTTAATCAAAAGTTTTTTATTGTATATTCATGAATTAATTTTATTTTTTGACTCCCAAAGTGGTGGTTTTGGTCCATAATTGGACTAGTATTGTATATTTTGAACTAGTATTAGACTGGTATATTTCTGACCGAAATCTGACAATTGCCATCTCGAAAGACATCCTCATGTTAAAAATAGTTAGTTCGCTGATTAGTTGGGCATGTGGTTCATACTAGTTGTGAGGTAGTTTGCAACTAGTACATTTGACTACAGGGTACGTAACCCTACAAGAATACTACGTATTACATAACGTGTTATGTGACACGGATTTGTAACGTATTTGCATGTTATACTGCCATAGAATGCTTACGTGAATTTCCTAAGGGCGACATGCAAAATCCAACAGGATATTCTGTTATATATCCCTGCAAAAACTCGACTACTCTATGCACGCATGTAAAGAGTAGGCACTCCCAAGGGGTCAAGAAGTACTCCAAAATTAACCGGAATGCATATATGTAAAATATGTGGTGTAATTAGCATTGCGATGTCCATATACTCCAGATCTGCATTACATCAGAGTAGTACAAAACTACTCGATGGAGTAATCCCTCTACCTCCCGGCAACACAGCCCATGGTATGATTACGCGTTAAAGCACGAGCAATGATCGAGTTGCTCCAATACTGCATTACAGAGGAGAAAATTGTAAGTACTCCAATATGGCACAAATGGACCCATGTGGTGAATGTTTTAGAGTTTGCTTTGGTCGTGTCTGGTAAGAAAGTGAATATGTATGGATGTATGCGTTATGACTGCCTTCTGGTTGACGGCTGCATTTTTGGTGCAATATTGTTATTTCATATTTATCACCATTCTTGCTTTTGTTGAAGCACGTTGTTTCAGAAACTGTCAAAACTTTCAATGTTGTTTCCACATTTCATGACTTTACTTGTCTATTGGCTTATATGATGTATTAAGTTGTTATGTGCATAAACAATGGCGGTGATGGATGTAATCTGAGGGCAAATGCTGTAAAACAATAAAGTGTTAAATGAAAGTGTACATACACTATAGTACATATTTATGGGCACATACAAGTATTATGATTACGGTGACCATCCATCCTTTATTTCAAAGGATCCTGTCCTATAAAATTTTTTTTAAAATAAAGGACGCCTTTTGTCCTTTATTTCTTAAACTGTCCTTTAAATGAGCTCTGCATTTTCCAGAGGTACATTTTTAATTACAGAATATGAAAAATAAAAATGTCCCTTATAAAATATAGTGAAAGCCTTCGCCAGTTTGTTTCGCACCCAACTTAAATGTTTCTATTTAATCGGTAATCTTTGTACAATCTATAAAGCAAAGGGAGAGTTGTGCCCAGGATCGTGTTGCACGCTGAGTTTCCAGTTCCACTGAAAGAGAACAATAGACCCCCTGCTGCACAGTGGTTCAAAACTTTCATTTAGTGTTCGTATTTCACTGGAGCCTTAATTTTTCATTTTTTTTTTTCATTTATTTTATTTTTTAATAAATTTTACATAAAAAAAAAAGTAGTTGAAAACAATTGCATGGTTCTAACAAAACGTAAAAAAAACCCAAAAATAAATTTGAAATGTTATAAAAACTGTTCACCAAAATAAATATTTTTTTCGGTTTTTAGAAAAAATGTAGTTGAAAAATGAAGGCTCCGGTGAATTATGAACCTTAAACTCCAATTTTGAACTACTGCGTGCTGGCTTCGTCGTGCAGTATGAATTATGGAAAACGCATTTTGCTAGCAAAGGATGCGAAGTCCTTGGAAGGATTTGGCTTAATTTTTCGCTACAGCAGGGGAACTTGTACAATTAAATAATATAATTAACTGGTTAATTATTAATAAACTAATTTTTAATTTATTTAATTTTTCGCTACAGCAGAGGAACTTGTACAATTAAATAATATAATAAACTGGTGATTTAAATTACGATATTGGTAAGGTACTTTTATCATACAAGTTGTATGTACGCATTAGCGCACACAAGGGGTGGGTTTTGGGGTTCAAACCCCCCCTAAAGCTAATAACCTCAAATGCAAACTGTATCTTAAAGCTAAGAATCCAGCTCTCAAGGAAATTATAAGAAATATTTATTATAATCTCTGTTGCTTGAAAAAGCGCTTTGCTTTTGCTGTAAATTTTCATGAGGAAGTAAATATACGAGCATTTTTTTCTTGAGAGCTGCAAACTGATTTATGTAAATTTGGTAGAAGAAAATTTCTTTTCCATTTCTCGTCCGTCGTTTTATATGAATTTTTCGTTTTTCGTGAGAGTTCAGTTAACTTTTTCGGAACTCGAAATATTAAAAAAATTTAGCAATCGTGAAAAATCACCATCTATCGAAAACCAGAAACCAGAAATCGAAAAAATGAACATAAAAGTGCAAAAATTCATGGAATCAATAAATTTATTTTTACTGACTCTTTTTTAAAATTTTTATTAGGTACTTTTGAAAGTTGAGCGCATCTTCAGTTTATAGAACTTTTTATTAAACAAGTAGTTTTTAAGCAAAGAACACCACCGACTTCAATTCTCATATACAAATTTAGGGGTACCGTTAATTTCTTCATGATCCAATCATCGGATCTCTAAACCAAATTACAGGACGACCCTTGAGGTACCATCTTTCCAATAAAAAAAGGATTATTGAAATCGGTTCACGTGGTAAAAAAGTTATGTATTCCGGCGAATTGATAACCTCCCCTTTTTTGAAGTCGGTTAAAAGTGTTTGAGTTCTGTTAATCTTATGTAAATAAAGTGCAGTTTATGAATTTTAAAACGTTTATTTATTTATTACATACTGTACATAAAACTTGCATAAATGTATTTTAAAGAGCGTATTATCAAGAAAATTTTCAGTATTTTCCGGTGATATATCTTCAGAAATATAAAACCCCCCTAAAATATATTCCTGGGTGCGCCCCTGTATGTACGTATTCCCAAATCATTAAAAAAAAAATCCTTTATTATACTTTGGTTAATATGGTCACCATAATTATGATGTATATTATTTACCGACCAAAGAATATGCATTAAATCAAGCAAACACAGTTTAAACTTTAGTGGTAAGCATTGTTTCGTTTGTTCGAAGAAATTGATCTACTCATAAATAAAACAAAAGACCTGTACTTCAATTACTTTTTGTCTCAATAATTATTTTTGGTTTATCTAATAAACGTCAGAAATTAAATCTGCATTTAGTTAGTATTATCTAACATTGAATTCTTCTTAAAATAGCGCAAATTTTTCATACTTACTTATATGTATATCTAGCAAGGTGTCAAACAAATTTTAGCTTAAGGCGACAAGCCGCTATAAATGGGAGGGGCAATTTTAGGACTACAGCTAACAAAATGTTAATTATACCCGAGCGCACTTGTGCACAAGGGTATTATAACTTTGTTCACATAACGGTTGTTTGTAACAGGCAAAACGAATCGAGATAGATATAGACAAATGTATACATAAATGATCAGAATGAAAAGAGAAATCGATTAAGCGGTGACTGTCTGTCCGTCCGTCCGTCCGTCCGTCCGTCTGTGCACACGACAACTCGAGTAAAAATTGAGATATCTTAACAAAACTTGGTATGTGCACTTCTTTTGGGCGTAGGACGGATGGTATTGAAAATGGGCAAAATCGGACAATAACCACGCCTACCTCCCATATAACGGTAATTTTCAGAAATACGAAAACTGCGATATTTTAGTAACTACTGAAGATTATTCACTCAAAATTGATATTTACAATAAGTTTTAGACGAAAAATAAGAATATTTTAAACATTTGCCATTGTCTGCCGAGGGGCGACCGCTAGTTGAGAAACAAAAACTTTTTTTATACCCGAGCGCACTTGTGCACAAGGGTATTATAACTTTGTTCACATAACGGTTGTTTGTAACAGGCAAAACGAATCGAGATAGATATAGACAAATGTATACATAAATGATCAGGATGAAAAGAGAAATCGATTAAGCGGTGACTGTCTGTCCGTCCGTCCGTCCGTCTGTGCACACGATAACTCGAGTAAAAATTGAGATATCTTAACAAAGCTTGGTATATGCACTTCTTTCGGGCGTAGGACGGATGGTATTGAAAATGGGCAAAATCGGACAATAACCACGCCTACCTCCCATATAACGGTAATTTTCAGAAATGCGAAAACTGCGATATTTTAGTAACTACTGAAGATTATTCACTCAAAATTGATATTTACAATAAGTTTTAGACGAAAAATAAGAATATTATAAATTTTTGGAAAATGGGCGTAGCCACGCCCACTTATGGTTACATGTGTATATCTTGGTAACCGCTGCACCAATTTCTTTCAAACTTGGCACAGTTGTTAACCTTGGTATAACATACGAAATTTTTAAAATCGGACAATAACCACGCCCACATCCCATATAACGGTAATTTAGAGAAATATGAAATCTTCGATAAATCAGTAATTATTGAAGCTAATTTATTCAAAATTGATGCTTAACGTTGAAAATTATTGAAATCGAACTAAAATTACGGCCGCTTTTCATATAACAGTAAATTTCAGAAATGCTTGAAACTTCAATATTTCGAAATTTAAGGACCCTAATTTACTCAACATGGATACACCCCGGTTTACCATGTAGCGGTAGCTTTCGGAAAGGTGAAAAACATATATTTCATACTTGCGCCGGGTATTTAATGTTCGGCTCCGCCCGAACTTAGACTTTCTTACTTGTTTTTATTTATTTTTTTGGTGTTGGTCGAACCGGGCTTGAACCCATGCATTGCGGAACAGCAGCGCGCACTGCTAACCACTACACTTAGGGTTGCCAGACGTACTGCTTTTGGGAGTAAACGTACTCCTTTTTATTGTATGGTACTCCCTTGTACTCCCAAAAAAAATATCTGGAAATGTACTTCTTTCTTAGTTTTGTACTTCTTTTGTACTCCTTTTTCCAGCTATTAATATTTTATCATATACAGGGCGTAAAATAATAACTGTTGCACAGGTTTTATTGAAAAATAAAAGGGAACTTTATAGATTTTGCGAAAAAAGTAGTTTATTGTTAATTATCCACAGATTTTACTTAAATTTTATTAATAAGTTTTTAAATTTTAACCTTCATTTGCGTTTACCAGCGGTTATCACTTTGAGAGAAAAGCTCAAGCGGCACGCAAGTCTTCGTCGGTTACTTCATTACATATCGTCACTAGACACGAATAAAGGCGCGAGCTCAAAAAATGACGGCGAAAAAAGACGCATAAAAAAACTTCAGCGTCAAAGACTCTTAACATACTTCGCCGAAGTTTTTCATAAGCATCTTTTTTCGCAAAATTTTTTTACGCGCCTTTTTTCGCCGTCAAAACACTAGCGCGCCTTTATTCGTGTGTAGTGACGATATCTTCTGTAACCATAGGCTAATTTCCTCCATTTGGCTCCTTTATACTCCGTCTTTTGTCCAACATAAGGCCTCATACTCAGCAATCGAAAAGACTCGGAACTGGTGACTAGGAGGCCATTTATTCGACCAACCCTATACCCATACAGTTTTCTTTCTATTTTTTATACAAAATCTAAGAAAAAATACACCTGAAAAAAGCATGTACTTATCTCCCAAAGCTGGCAAATGGAAATAAGGATTCAAATTTAAAAACTAATGAATAAAATTAAAGTAAACTATTTATAAAGTTAGCAAAAAATACTTTTTTTCGCAAAATCTTTAAAGGACTCTTTTATTTTTCGAAAAACCTTTGCGACAGTTATTATTTCACGCCCTGTACTTTGCCATTCATATTGTGGCAAACACTACTTAGTAAGTAAAGTTAAGTGTGATAGTGAAAAGGTGTAAGCATGGTCGTAGGCAGGTAGGTGCAGGGCGCTCGGGTATGAAAATCAGAAAAATTTTAAATTATAAATTAAAAAAATTGCCATACATTCCTGGAATAGCTTGGAATTCTTTTGTAGAATTTAGGTATTAATTTTTAACATTTATTGTTGCTTTGAAAAAGATTTCTACGATATCCGTGTTTGTTTGTACCTAAATAATGGTAATTTGTAACAATAAATTGCACAAGAAAATTAAAACAAAAATTGTACTCCGTTTTTAAGTTTTGTACTGTTTTTTTCTATCGAAAATATAAATGTACTCCTTTCTCCGTTTCAGAATCTGGCAACCCTAACTACACTACACCGGCTACCCAGAAATTACAAAAAACACATGTGGGTATTCACACCTGCCAGGTTATCAGGTGTCTAGTTTGTCAAGCATTACATCGTGCGGGGTAAAGGCGATTAGTCTCCGCTGCTACGCCGTAGCCTTTTCTTAGCCTCTTCATCGCCTCTGCTATTGCGTCACTTGCTGTGGTAAATTTTTCGCTACTTTGAAGCGTCTAAGAGTGAAGTAGGCATGTAGTTCGTGCCATCTATATTGCGAAGTTTGCGTCTGGTGCTGTTAAATCGCCCACACTCGTGGGCGTGATGGACGTCTTCTATTGCGTCTCCTGAGGAGACTCTCGTCCATATACATAAGTCGCATATGGGTTCCAGATCGCCCACACTCGTGGGCGTGATGGACGTCTTCTATTGCGTCTCCTGAGGAGACTCTCGTCCATATACATAAGTCGCATATGGGTTCCAGTTCGTGTTTGAAACGGTGGAGCTATGCCGTACTTCCTTGCCTGCCAGATTTTCAAATCTGGGATGCAGCGATATGTCCAACGGCGCTCTGTTGAATTGCTCCATCTGGTCTGCCAAGTTTGGGTGCTGGCTTATCGTGCTATGGAACGGTCCATTCTACTCTCCGCAATAGTTGCCGCTTCATTTGTCAGTATATCAGCGCGATACATTCCGGCGATTACTAATGCTACTTCGTCTTATACGGTTTTAAACGCGCAGCATACACGAAGCGCGCACAGGCGGTACGCCGCCTTTATGACCCGGAGGTACGACGCGAGCCGCGTAGCAGAATACCAGACTGAAGCACCGTATAGTATTTGGCTCTTTACTACTCCTGCAAGTAATTGGCGCCGGTGGTGCCATGGTCCGCGCGTGTTTAACATTATCCGCGATAATGCTGTTACTGTAGCTGATGCTCTTTCCTTGATGTATTCGAGGTGGGATTTGAACGAGAGCCTCCTGTCTATTATGATGCCGAGGTACTTAACTGCTGGCAGCGTAGTAATGTTATGGTCACCGATTTTTATTGTGACGCACTCCACCTTCTTCCTGCTGGATATGAGCACTGACTTTTTTTCTGCTCGGACGCTATAGTTTCGTTTGCTATTTCGCAACTTTCGCTGAGATGTTAAGCAGTGACTACTAAGACGATATCATCCGCAAATCCGGTTATTTTGGCACCGTTGAGAATTTTAAGGCACAGGACACCGTCGTACATGACCTCCATAGTAATGGGCCAGGCACGGAGCCTTGCCTGCTGATTTTTCATACTCCAGAATAAGTCCTTTGAAAAAGCTCCATATGATTCCCCGTAGGTAAGAGGATACCCCAATGAGATCCAGTGCGTCTAGAATTTTTCCCAGTTAGCTGTGTTAGGTGTTTTTGACGTCCAGAGTCACCATTAAGCAGTACTCTTTAGAGCCCTCGAGCCATCGAATGGGCGCGATACCGACTAATCAGTTTAGTTGCTTTTGGCGATTAACCCATTAAAAAAGTGTTTCTTTTTCAACTGTAATCAATTATCTAAATGTCGTGGAATATTCAGGTGAAGGTATCGATCATTTATTTGGTACTTTCCTATTTTCTTACCAAAAAAATTTACTTTGAAATGTAGATGCTAAAGATTATTAGTAAAAAAAAGTGTTAGTACCGGTCCGTCAGGTCTTGAAATTAGACGAATGTTTTAGAGAATTTTATGTAGTTTTCGAATATATAATTTAATCTTTGAGCGCGACTTTGCAAATATGTGTAATTTTTTATTTACTTAATTTTTGATTTTCAGCTTCTTTTTGCATAATTTCGCGAAGAGAATTTTTCGAACAATGAAAAAATCTCACAAAACATTGGGAAGAAAGCGAGTGTTTACACCTAAGTCATGTTATAGTATAACCTTTGTTTTCTGAGAGTGGAAAGCAGGAAACTAAAATTAACCAAAATTCCATCACATTTAATGACTGGGCCACATTTTTTGGGAGTTTTGGACCTTATATTGATCCAATATTAAAATATAATATAATAACAGAGAGAGTACAAAGTTAATTTCATCGAAATCGGATGAAGTTTAATGTTTCCAGCTACAATAGCAGAAGGCGTGGCAATTATTCCATCGTTACCAAATTTCATAATTCCCTATTTCTAAGTAAGCCTCGAGCACATGTCAAGTTTCAGTGAAATCGGTGCAGGTGTACTATAATTTCCACCTGCCTCCATATAGTCGAAACACTTTGCGTAGTTGACTAACTGCACTTTGAATCGAAATTCGCTGCTTTCGTTGCTCGCGATAAAAAATTGCCCACCTATGTTTTAGAGTTAAGGAACGCTTTTTGGACTAAATCTGACTACTTCGGACTATTTCTGGGAGATAAGGAACGCAACTAATATCACGATACAGAAAATAAAGATAACGCCATTCGCAGGCCGCTAACCAGGGATGCCAACTCTTTCTAAAAAAAAATCCACTATTTGCAATGGTATTCCCCAAAATAACTACTATTTAAGGCTTTTCATTCTCACTTTTATTAAAAAAAATAAATAAAATAAAAATAAAAACTTTTTAATATACAACGCTTTTATAAATGAACTAAAAATTAGAAAATAATATTTCTCAGTCCCATAGGATTTGTTTTGATAACTTTTGATTTTGAAATTTTAGCAAAAGTTATTATAAACCATTTATGAGATTGAAAACTAAAAAGGTGGAGCGCATGCAATACAAAGCATTAGATTTAATTGACAACAGTCAAACTACATAACATAGACCTAAAATTTCTACAGAGAAAGTACAAATTTGAGATCGATTTTAAGCGGTCGTTATTTATATACCCATATACATACATATATTACTTTTCATATCAATTCAAGTCTATTACATGCGCCCCACGCTTTCCATTTTCAATCTCATAAATTGTTTATAATGACTTTTGCTTAAATTTCAAAATCAAAGGTTATCAAAACAAATTCTATGGGACTGAGAAATATTATTTTCTAATTTTTAGCAAGGATGCATTGTAACGTTAATTTTAGCGTTTACCAAAAAAGGCAATCGTTTCTGTTGAAACGATTCAGTTTTTTATCGTTTAGGTAATTATCAAAATAATTATATTTTGGTTTGTAACGAAAAGAGATTCAATCGTTAATGCTGAAGCCGTAGCATGCATTTAGGTGCTATGAGATAATAGCTCTAATCCAGTACTCCATGAACTTACAGGTTTTTACACGAACTTACAGGAAGTTACAGGAAAAATGATCCCGTACTCCAAATTCCTCCAATATCCTGTAAAAGTAGAGCGATTTTTGGAGAGTTGTGTATAGAATGAAGTTGCAAGATTTTTTCCGAACTTTTTCTTCTGGTAAAATCATGAAAAGTGTCAAGTGATCACTGGTTTACGTTTTTACAGGAAAAAAGCTTTTTTTTTGTTCCCGTACTTTTTGTTGTTACTCACTTTTTTCTCTCACTTCAGAGAGTAGTTTTGCTGTTTGACATTTTTACAGGATTTTGCACGAGAAGTATTGGATCAGAGCTAATAGTGAGGTGGCAATGGCATACAACAACAACTTTTCGTTGATTTACATATTTTGTTTCGATGTTAACGATTGATGATTAATTCGTTTCAACGTTAACGATTGAGTTTTGTTTCGTTAATTCAGCTCTGAAACGAAACGAAATTATTTTGATAAGTTATTTTTGCGCATCAACAAAACGAAATCGGATTCATATAGTTTGTTGAACATCTCTGATTTTTAGTCCATTTATAAAAGCGTTGTAGGTTTAGAAAGTTTTTTTATTTTATTTATTTTCTATTTTTTAGTCTTGTCTGTATAAAATTTTGCAATAGATATTAAAAGAGTTCAACGTGCAGTGAAAAGAGAACAGAAGACTGCAAGCAAAATGTTGTTTGCTCACGTTTAATATAAGCATACATATATACATATATCAGCAGTTAATTTCATTTAAAGAGCGTATGTAAATAGTGCATATATTTAGGCGCAATATTTAACTTCTTCTGGCGGGGCGACATCCAGAGTCTTCTAATTGTATCTCTTTGATATGATGCCTACAACGAGGTTGGTGTCTAGACTAGGTTGATATCTAGACTTTGTCATAAATAGCTTTGCTACATTTATAGTATAAATGGTGGTCTGGACGTACAACATTGCTAGTTGAGAAAAGCGTTGTAATAATAAAAAACAAGAAATATCATTAATTATAAATAATGGGATAGGGACAGTCTTTTTTAATAATTTGCTTTTACTTATACTTCTGAGTGTACATATACATATGTATATCGGTCATAGATTGATCATTCCTTAGACTCATATATTGCTTGATGATTTTTTATTAATTTTCTACAAGTCGCACTAAAATCAAGAGAGGCTCTATTTTTAAATAGTTGTTTTGTAAAATTGCCTCCAAAGTATCATTGCCAAGCCTATTTCTGATTGCCTTTTTTAAATAAATTTTGGAAAAATGCTCGAAATCGTACACTGTCTTCAAAAGAAGCATAACTCAAAAAAAATTTAGATTTTTTTGTATAAATTAATTCATAGGAATTTTTTCAAATTAATGCAAACATTTTTTTCTTCATGATTATTCTCTAACTATAAAACTACTGGTGTACCATTTCTGTGTAATTTGAGTTGAATCTGTGCGATCTAAAAGCAGTTATGTATATTTCCAGATAAATATATATATATATTGATAAATACTTACCTTTATTGGACTGCCCAAAACTTTGCCAGGCCATTGGCTCTACACCGAAAACGAAGTGAGAAATGATAGTGTCAATATAGGTGTCAAGTGAAAAATGTTGCTATGCACGGTTGCATGAGGCAATTACCTTATGTTTTAAATTCTTAACACAGTAATTAGAGACTGTTTTTACAAGTTGTAATTTTATTCTCAATAGGTATGTTCCAAAAAAAAATCGGTGACAGGTAACAAGATCAACGGAAATAGGGTCAATTGACTTTATTTCCCACCCTGGTGCGAAATAAAGTCAATTGACATTATTACCTTTTCAAAAGCGAAATAAAGTCAACAAAAATTTTGAAATAAAGTCATTGACGCTATTTCCTCATTCAAATGAAAATAGCGTCAACAATGCTTAAAGTATGTCGATTCATAGAAAAAAATGTTGTTCTTACAATAAACATTGCCCGTAAGTGTCGGTTTTTAATAGCTGAAAAAGGTTATTGCCAAATCCTCAGTGTGGTGCTATTAATCCACACACAATCATGAACTACCACCAATTGATTTTATTAAAAAAATTTAAATTACGAATATAGAAAAACACGATGCAAAAAACCAAACGCAAAACGCAGCTGGAATACGAGAAATATTTGAAGAAAGAGTATAGATATGATCCAGAACTTGCAAAACATGTTTCGTTTCCACAAAAATAAAGCGAACACTATTCAATTGAAGAAACAGTCCATGTCCACAAACCCCGGAGGAACACTGAAAGAATTCTGTATTTTAAGTTAGCATATTTTGAACGAATTCGGAATGTCTAAGGTGGAAAAGAAACCAACCTTTCTATAAGGAAGCAATTATAGAAAAGGAATTTTCTTACACTGTGTTCATGTCTCCGCCAGCAATTTGTGACGACATCATTTACAAGCAGCTAAGGAGAACGACGACAGTATTTATTAGAAGGCTCATTCAAGCCAATGTGCCAAAGTGCGGGTATAAACAATTATTGATTATTTAATATCGGAACCGAGATCATGTAAGTTAATTGATTGGTTTTTGGTTTTCACACACTTTTGAAACACAATTTATATGCTTTTTTACTGCAGACAAGTTGTTGCTAAAACACAGCAGAAATCTTCCAATAACTCACAAATATAAAAATGTGAAATATCGAGGGTCTAAATTCACTAATACCCTCGACGAGCTGTGATACCAAACCGTGTCGCACGGCCGATACGCATGCATTTTTAGTCATCTTTAATGGAATAACGGGATCTGGTAGAATCTTTTGAATAAGATGTAAAAAAGCTGAACATTGCCCTTTTGGCAGAAAAGGTAAAAAGTTAACTTTTATAAACATTAGTTACAAAAACAGAGTTTAAAGAAACGTACACAGCGAGTAGCGATAACATGAAATTTTCTCAGTTATTTTTGCTTACCTGTGCATTTCAAAAATAAGTACTATAAGTATCTTTCGGGATAAATGAACAGGGTATATTCTTTCTTTACATCTTATTAAAAATATTCAATCATGGATTATTTTTAAAATATAACCGCTCAAAGTATGCTAATAATTCGTTTTTTGACACCTTTAAGTCAAAATATCTCAAAAACTTGAGCCAATAAGAAATTTCCAAGGCCAGATTCTGATTCTGCGTGCAAAAATCTATGATAATCTGCTCTTATTGACTCTGCCGCAAAATTTTGTTGGCCTGTGTGATCTTTAAAGTCCAATATCTCGAAAACGGTTGAGTTCTGGTCATTATATCATGTAACCCAATTAATCTATAATGGCCTATTAAATAATGCCCTTAAGTACATAGGACGACTTTCCCGCTAACCCGCTATATTAATTACATCGAAAGGAATTATTCCACAAAAAGGTTTACGAATAAGTGGCGTAGGAGTTGAGGTATTTGGTATCCTCGTATTTATGGTCCAGTTTGTTTCATTTTCAGATGGCTTGTTGAAAAAATATTTACTATTAACTTATTTTACACCAAAATAAACTTAAATTTATTCTAATTGCATTGAATATCAGATAAGGCTAGATATTTCTCATAGACTTTAGGTCACTGAATTCGAATCTGCATTTAAAGTTGCTCTACCACATCTGGTTTTTAAATATCCTAACCTAAAAATGCCAAAAATGCGGTTTTTGGTCGATTTGCGAGGTTATTTACCATAAAAATGGTTTCGCTTATATGATGGAACTCGATATATACTTTAAAATAGTTTGAAACTTTTTTCTAATAACACCAGTGTTGCTATGCTACGTAACCTCGAAGTTAGGACAAAAGCAAATGTTTCGAATCCTTGGGCAAGGATATTTAAAATACCTGATGCGACAGATCACTGCTGAGATTCAGATTCGAGTCGGGCGACCCGACATCTATAACAAATGGCCGGCCTTATCACAGATAAAATCAAAACTGTAATATTTATTGAGTAGTGTTACTGAAGCGTCTGGAATTTTTTAATTGCAGGGAAAACTACAATGCTACATGTGAAGAGGGACCAGAATTAGAATCTTGGCTCTCTTTAGTTAGTTGTCCCTCCTCCCTAAATACTAAGCGGTTTTCATGGCGAAATACACTCGGAGGTTTATCATTGCTTGTCGACGGGCGACCGCTATTAGAAAATAAAGGATCAGTCCAGCGCCTTCGTCGTGACCTGCAGGCTGTGTCGGAGCCACAGCCGCTAAACTGAAACGTAGAATACGTGATATTATTACGATCACATTCAAGTTAACGGTACATGCTATATTTGTTTTGATTGTGTTGAATTGAATTTAATAAATCAATACGAATTCCAAAATATTAATAATTATCAATAGAGAAGCAGATCCACATTAACTTCAATCATACGCACCATCAGTTTATAAATAGACTAGCGGTACCCCGGTGTGCTTCTCTACACCAAATATTGAAAAATTAATGAAAAATCCTGCAATTTTTCTATATGAAAATTTATCATGTGTTTTATTTCAAAATTTTTGATTTTTAATTTTAAATCTTAAGCCAACACATTTGGATATACAACATTTTTGGTTTTTCCATCTTGGGTATGAATAAATAAACAATTTGGAATGCCAACTCTTGAACAGGCCATCTACCTCAAATATTTCAAGAGATATACCAGATTAAAATTTTTATTAGTATGGGTGGTGCCACGCCCCCTTTACCGAATTCGGAGAAACTTAACACAAACCATCTGCATAATAGCCCGACTATGCCGTATAAATTTGGTTGAAATCTTGCACTTATTTTTTATATATAAGATGGGAGGTGCCACGCCCTCTTTTCCAATACCGCCTATTTTTCTCCATGAGTATGGAATTATTTGATATACCTCTATACCAATTTTCAGTACTCTACCACAAATATTTTAAGAGATATACAACATAAAAATTTTAGTTAGTATGGGAGGTGCCACGCCCCTTCTCCAAATTAGGGCAAACACCACACAAAATATCTGCATGATGGCCCGAATACGCTATATAAATTTGGTTGAATTCGGTGAAGCCATTCTCAAGTTATAAGCTAACTCACTAATTTTTATATATAAAATAGAGGCGCCACGCCCCCTTTTCCGAATTCAAGCAAACTTCAGATAAACCATCTGCATGGTAGCCCGAATATGCCGCATAAATTTGGTTGAATTCGGTGAAGCCGTTCTCAAGTTATATGGTCACAACAAAAACGTTCTCTTATTTTTATATTTTAGTTAATTAGGGTGGTGCCACGCCCCCTTTTCCGAATTCGGGAATACTTCGCATAAACCATCTGCATGATAGATCCAATATTCCACATAAATTTGGTTGAATTCGGTGAAGCCCTTATCAAGTTATGAGGTCACACCAAGAACGTGCACTTATTTTTATATATAAGATTGATGCCATGACGTGTATCACTTCTTCGATTCATTTTTATTTCCTTTATGCAGCAGAAATTTGTTTTACTCTATATATTAGACTACATAATTCCCTTAATTCATGTTGAACGTAATTTCGAAAACGTATTCGGCTGAGCTCAGGCCACCCGGGCCACAGCGTGGCGGGCTGTGGACGACCTAACTTGTTAGGCTAGCCGCTAATAACCAATAAGCAGCCCCCGACCAAGAGCGGCTAGATTGGAGGGTTTGGCTGAAAAGGCCCTACGCACCCAAGGAAACTCCAGTGCCAGGGCGAGTACTCGCCGCCCTTTAAGTAAGCGTTCCTAGACCCTATCAGGGACTACTCCGAGGGAGTACCTACCCCAGAGAGGGAGGCAACAGTGCAACGAGGGATCAACAAAATTAGTAAGATAAAAAGATAACTGTGGGCGAACGCCCATCAAGATCGAGACCAGTAAGATGTTGATTACGGTATACTGGAAAAACAATTTTGAATTTACGACTCATGGGCTGGTGAAAGCAGTATTCTGTAACTTTAGTAAGCGAGGTTGACACCTCGCTGAAATGGCTGGCAGGCTAATGCTGCAATTGCCTCCGTCTCGTTAAAACCCTGGCAAGTCTTCAAGTACGTTCGAGACACGTCGCCATTTAGTTGGCCGCACAGGTCCAGTTGAGATTCACTCCTGGTTTTGCGCTGTCCTTGGCTCTGAACACAATGTCCCATAAGGAATTGTGACAACCCTTGCGATGACCTGCTCTTTTGAGGAGGGAACTTCGGGGACATTCAAAGGCGACTGTGCTACGTGTGGAGATAGCGGCTTGAAGCGGAGACCCAAAAGCACAAATGAACACACCAAAACCAAACCAACAAAAAGAACAACAAGAAGCACACAGCGCTCTTATCCAAGAAGAGAATGTAGGCATATTCCCCAGAAGCAGCAGGACTTTGCGCTCGCCAGTCCTGCAGAGCATACCAACGCTGCAGGCAAAACAAGCGAAAGCAGTTACGAACGCTGATCATGCCCCAGAAGCAACAGATCTGGTCGACTTTACACGCCCAGAGATAGAAGGCATCAAAAATTCAAGAAAAACACTTCGCCAGCTGTACACCCGACAACGCCAGGTCCTATCTTTCCAAGACAGGACTTTATTATCAAGATGAGACTCGCAGAAGAGGAGTCCTTGAAAAAATGCAAAAGCATCGTCCAAAAAATTAAGCAAGCTATAGCGAAACAAAGGAATGTCAGCCTCGAGGTCAAGAATGGAGCTGCTCAACTAGAAGAAATGTTCGACATCATCCAAAGCTACCGCAGAAACTGGAAAATGAGAGAAAAAGAGATCGGAAGTGCTGCCCAGGCTAACCTGACAGACACCACGACACCGCTAAAAAAAGACGAGCGGCAAGCCCACCAGAACAGCAGCCAATTTAGAAAACGCGAAGAGAAAAGGACGGGGAATGGAAACAAGTGACGAACAAGAAGTTAAAGGCGAAGAAACCGGACGGGAAACAAAACACGCCAGGCCAACCAAAATCTCCGGAAAAAAGGCAAACGAGAAGCGAAAAGGCCCTACTATGTCTAAAAAACTCTCAGAGGCCGTAGTGATTAAGCCGGCAGAAGGGAACAGCTACGCAGATGTCCTAAAAAATATTCGCAGTAAGATGAAATCAAGTGATGAAGTCAAGTTGAAGGGAATCCGGAAAACAAGGGCTGGAGCAGTACTACTGGAGCTAGAGAAGGGGCAATCGGCGAATTCAAGCTTCTGCGAGGTATTAAAGTGCACCCTACGAGAGACCGCTACTGTAGCAGACCTTAAACCAAGGGCCACAGTCGAAATAAGAGACCTCGATTCCTTAACGACAAAAGAGGAAGTCGAAGACTCAGTAAGGGGTATGCTGCAAGGATACGACAAAGCTATGAAGATCAACATCTCCGCTCCCAACAGTAGAGAACAGGTGAGGGCCTTCGTCACGCTCGACGAAGAAAAAGCTAATATAATAATAAAGCAAGCAAGGATCAAAATCGGGTGTATAAACTGTAGAGTGCGACTCAAAGAAAACTGCAAGAGGTGCTTTCGATGTTTTGGCCCTGGCCATCTAATCGGGGGCTGCAAAGGCCCAGACAGAAGAGGGCAAGGCCTCTGTATAAAATGCGGTCAACCAGGTCATAAGCTAAAAGAGTGTAATAAGCCACCAAAATGCTGCTTGTGCTCGGAAACCAAATACACTGAGCTGGATCACATCCCAAGCTCCATAAGATGCTCAGTATATAGAAACTGGTCCAAGAAATGAATGTCCTGCAAGCCAACATGCACAGAAGTAAAACGGCTCACGCGCTACTGACACAGATGATCACTGAGCAGCATTATGACCTTGTAATCATAAGCGAACTGTATAAGAAAAAAGAACACGGGATCTGGATAGCAGACAGCAGTGGCACCGCTGCTATATGGGCCCCCCCGGAAGCAGCATACACATCTCTGAAAAAGGACATGGAAACGGCTTCGCCTGGGCCAGATACAACCATATAAAAATAATAAGCTGATACCTGACACCAAACGATAGCATACAAGACTTCCGAGATAAACTCGACGATATCGAAGATACGGCCATGAAATTGAAAGGACCCTTTCTGATGACAGGAGACCTAACCTCAAGAGCCACGGAGTGGGGGATGCCAAACACGGACTCCAGAGGCAAACGCGTGCTAGAAATGTCAGCCCGACTCGGATTTATAGTGCTATATACTGGCGCAGCAACAACCTTCCGAAGACCAGGATGCGAGGAAACCACGCCAGACATCACACTAGCATCAGAAGGCATAGCAGGCACCATAAAGGAATGGAAAGTATTGGAAGATTACACTGGTAGCGATCACCAATACATCTCTTTTATAGTAGACTCCAAAAACGATGGTTTACGAAAGAAGATGCAATGTAGCACTCGCAAATGGAATGTCTCGAAATTAAATAGTGAAGCACTACTATCTGAAATAAATGCGCATGGCTCAGAAGAATCCTCTCACAATAACGCAACGGAAATAGTAGAGACTACAATAAAAATGATCTCCAGAGCCTGTACCAAAGCGATGCCGACAATTGGAAGCAATCGACACAAAACACCTGCATATTGGTGGACGGAAAACAAAGCTCAACTAAGACGAACGTGCCTCCACCTGAGGCGTACTTACACCAGGGCCAGGCGTAGAAGCGCTGCAATCGAAGAGGCACAACTATACCAACCTGCTAGAAAAGAACTCAAACGAGCAATTGAGGCCAGCAAGAACAGAAAGTGGAAAGAACTGCGTGAGGATATAAACAGAAATCCCTGGGATCTCGGATACAAGGTGGTAATGAAAAAACTTGGGGCCATGGCAAAACCACCAGAGCTTAGCGCTCAAAAAATGGACTACAGAGTAAGCGAACTCTTTCCCACGCAAGAGGCATTAACCAAAGAAATGGAGCCTATCATCGCTCCTCAAGAAATACCACCATTTACCGCAGAAGAGCTCAAGTCCGCCACTAATAGAGTAAAGGCCAAGAAAGCACCAGGCTCAGACGGCATTCCAGCAGAAGTTCTAAAAATAATCGCCACAGAACGCCCTCAAGTGCTTCTAAATATGTACAATCCCTGCCTCAAGAACGGAATATTCCCAGAAATTTGGAAAAGGCAGCAGCTCGTCTTAATCACCAAAGGAAAGGGAAACCTTGACTCGCCATCAGCGTATCGACCACTCTGTATGCTGGACACAGCTGGAAAACTCTTAGAAAGGCTGCTAAAACCTAGAATAGAAGCGGCTATGGCTAGCGGTGGCGGACTTTCCTCAAGACAGTACGGATTCAGGCCCGGTAGATCAACAATTGGAGCTATAAAACACGTAACAACAACAGTAGAAGCCGCATACCAACACAAAAAGCTAGTCCTGCTTGCAACCTTAGACGTTCGCAACGCCTTCAACACCGCAAAATGGGAAAATATGATACACGCACTAGAAGAAGTCTACAACATACCCACGTACCTTAGACTCATGGTCAGAAGCTACCTGGAAGGCCGGAAGTTACTGTACCATACCACCGATGGACCCCGGCAAATGACGATCACGTCGGGCGCAGCACATGGCTCCATTCTTGGGCCAGACCTATGGAACGTCAGCTACGACGGAATATTAAACCTTGAGATGCCACATATTTAGTAGGCTACGCTGATGACATTGCCACAGTGATCACCGCAAGAGACACCGAAGACGCCCGTCGCAAATTAAACCAGACTATGATAAGAACACAGGCATGGCTCGACTCACACGGTCTTAAACTTGCAGCAGAGAAAACCGAGGTAATACTCCTAACCAAGAAGCGTATTCCCTTAGAAGTGAGCATGAAACTGACCGGCATTACATTAAAGACGCAAAGAGTAATAAAGTACTTAGGCGTAAGGCTAGACGCCAGGCTAACGTATTGGGCACAAATGCAGCATGCAGCCGCAAAAGCAGCAAAGGTAACGGCTTACCTAAGCGGAGATCTGGGCTGACACCCTACAGAAAAAAAACCGTTGCAAGACACTTTCTAGAGCTCATCGCACAGCAGATTTAAGAGTAGCCTCTGCGTACGGTACAGTGTCCGGCGAGGCAATACTAGTTATAAGCGGAACGGTTCCCATTGACCTGCTAGCAGCCGAACGCAAGAAAATGTGGGAGTTTAAGGCGCAAACGAATCCAAGTGCCAACGAAAGGGAAAGAGTAAGAGACGAGACACTAAGACTATGGCAAGATAGGTTTCAAAACGAAAGCCGCGGTAGATGGACGGCTAGGCTAATAAAAGACCTAAAACTGTGGACCTAAAGAGAACATGGCGAAATAAACTATTACGCCACACAGATGCTGTCTGGGAATGGTTACTTTCGCAAATACCTGTATAGAATGGGAAAAGCCGAAGAGCCGTCATGCATATACAGCGACGCAGAAGAAGACGATGCCGAGCACACTTTTTTCAGATGTAAAAGGTGGGAAACCGACCAATTAATCCAGATAACGTCATCCAAGCCATGCTACATAGCGAAACTAACTGGAAGAACATAGCTAAATATGCAGAATACTTACTTAGAGTCAAGAAGCGGGATCTGGATGCAGGTGCACCGAGGGAACTTTAGTTAATGAGAAATATGGAACGCCACCCTGAAGCAATGCGATTAGTGGTGCCAGGGTGGGCGACGGTTCCAATTCGGGGGGAGTGTTTTAGTCTCCGGACATACCATTGTTGTGACGACAGCTTTGATGATGCAATAGGCATTTTCGACCCCCTGCCCGCGACAAAAAAAAATAAAAAATTTCGAAAACATATGGCCACCCTCCTAAATAAAGTTCAGAAAAAATGTATAATTATTTATTCAATTTATACCCATACTTTATGAATTCATTTGACTTATTAAATAATTTGATTTTAACTTTTTACACAGCTTGAAAAGAGGGTTTGTTATAAATGCTCAAACGAGATACAAATTTCTTAATACTCCTTTGATTGACGCCAATATTTCAATATTTCATATAATTTAATTTAATTCGATTTTTCAAACAGATGGCATTCCTCGTTAAAACCTCATTAAATCTTTTTCGTATAACATTATTATTATTTAATACTCTTAATTCAAATTACAGTTGGGATACTATCGATAGTTGAAAACTGTCGCCACTATCGATGGTTTTTGAAAACTATCGATGTCGGTTTAAGCGAAACTTCACAATGTCTCTTCTTTATATCTCTACACATTTCTACTATATATATATTTGTGAAAGTATGTATGTATGTGCCAGGTTGCAGTCTAAACGGACGGACAGAATCGATCAAAATTTTGACAGAGTATTGCCATGACACCTGGGCCTATAAAAGAGTAAAAAAATTGGGATCCGACAAAGGGGCGTGGCACCTCCCATAGGCTTGACATTTTTAATCAGCTATAACTTCCAGACCATAAGTCATATGAACTTGAAATTTGGTATGCAGACATATCAATGGTAGGTGCTTATAGGAGGGTATATATAAACGAGTTTGCAAAAGGGGGCGTGGCACATCCCATAGGCGTGAGATTTTTTATCAGCTATAACTTCGGAACAACAAGTGCCACGAACTTGAAATTTGGTATGAAGACATATCAATAGTAGGTGCTTATATGAGGATCTATATATAAATAGGCAAGCATGAATTAATTGGGAACAATTTCTCCTATGTTTCTTATCCGATTTGAACGATTGTTGCTTTGTTGGAAAGGTGTTTCGGAGGAGGAGCGCACAAACATTAAACTTTTCCGATAGGTGGCACAGGGGTCGAGCTATACTAAAAAATCGCATTTATAGTCCGATTTGGTTCAAACTCAGGATAAACATAAGGATAAATACACGTGCCAAAAATAACCCCGATAGCTGGCTCCAAAGTCGAGATATGGCAAATTCAATTCCATGCAATATGTTCGCATATATCTTATATATTAATACGCAAACATGATTTTTGTGGTACACTTTTGAGGTACTTAATCCCCATTGATTTTCATGAAACTCATATCAAAAGAAAGAGGAGGTGGTGTTGATGTGCCGAATTTAGTTTTTAGCCCTCTAAGAGCCACTTCAAGCAAAATATTAAAAAAAAAAACTATTTACAGTCCTGATTGGTACAAGTTCAGCCCGAATATCAGCTAGAGAAGCAACAATGACATCTTATATATTAATACGCAAACATGATTTTTGTGGTACACTTTTGAGGTACTTAATCCCCATTGATTTTCATGAAACTCATATCAAAAGAAAGAAGACTTGGTGTAGATGTGCCGAATTTAGTTTTTAACCCTCTAAGAGCCACTTTGAGCAAAATATTCAAAAAAAAGTAAGTGCGCCTGGGCCACACTGGAGAAGTGAAACTTACGTTACATATCTAGTTTGTCTCATAACCAATATACATATTTACATACGTACATACATCTCGTCGTTTAAAGTACAAAACCGCGTATTAACAAAATCAAAACCGCGTATCAAGATAATTCAAACCCGCGTATGTGAGGTTTCATAAATTATTTTATATAGAGTAAAAACACTCATATTTCAAAATCGTTCTCTTTTTTATAAAGCAATCGCATTTATGGCTAGTATATTTCAGGACGAATGGATAAGGATTGAGCCAAGAGCTTGTGTGAGAAAATCCAATTTTTGGCAGAAAATGTCAGTAACGCGGTTTTGCAGAATGACGGTACGCAGTTTTATACTTTAAAGGACGATCTGCTTTTACTTAAGGATAAATTTGTTGTCTTTTTCCTATATAGATCCCTATCTCTACCCATGTTTGTTCTAATTACATTTATGTTATTCTGTTTTCCTTTATCTTTATACTCTATCGATAACAAAATCGATGGTAAAATCCAACAAAATATCGATAACAAAACCAATAAAAATATCTATAACAAAATTTATGACAAATTCTATAAAAATTCGATAGCAAAATCGATAATAATAACGATAGCAAAATCATAACATCATAACAAAATGCATAAAAAATGGATAGCAAAAACCGATTAAAATATCGATAAAAATACGGACGAAGATATCGATAACAAAATCTATAAATATTTCGATAACAAAATTGATAAATAATCGATAACAAAATCGATAACTAATCGACAACAAAATCGATAACTAATCGATAACAAATTCAATAAAAATATCGATAACAATATCTATACAAAATATCGATAAAAAATCGTTAAAAATATCGATTACAAATCGATAACAAAATCGATTACTATAGCGATAAGTTCCGAAAACATCGATAGCAAAATTTCGATAACAAAGTCGATAAAAATACGGTTCTGTTATTTTATTATAACTTATTTATATAAGTCCCGAGGAACCCAAAAATCTTCAAAATCTTTAAAATCCCGAAACAGTTCCCAGATTGACTCTCTGTGTCTCTATCTATGTATATCCTTTTCTCTATAATCTTTCTTCCTCTATCTTCATCTTTACTTTTATCGTTATCCTCATCCTCATCTCTTTCTTTATATTTATCTTTGTTTTTACTTTTATGTTTATCGTTTTCTTCATCTATGTACATATTCCCCTTCACCTTTGCCCTTATATAAGTATGTAAAGTGTTTAAATTTACCTTGGTCTTCATTTTTTGCCTTTATCTTTACGCATCTTTGGTTTTGTTTTTATTTTGACCTTTGCCTTATAGTAGATAATAAACAAACAAAGAAATAGTCAAAACTGAAAAAAATGTTGTGGTGCTATTATTTTGACCAGTAGGTAATATATTCGTTTTCTTATAATATGGTAAAATGTTAATAATTTTCCTTGTTCGGATTTTGATATGCGCCTCCGAATTTGATCTCAGTTGAACTTTTATAAGTATGAGTTTTCAATTTAAACGAATATCTTTTGTTTTGTTTGTTTTATAGTATTATAACAAACAGTTAAGTCTTAGGTGGATTTTTATATTAGAATCTGGTATGTAACGACCCGGCGATATGCCCATAAAAGGATTGATATTTTTTATACCCGAGCGCACTTGTGCACAAGGGTATTATAACTTAGTTCACATAACGGTTGTTTGTAACAGGCAAAACGAATCGAGATAGATATAGATTCATATAACGGTAAATTTCAGAAATGCTTGAAACTTCAATATTTCGAAGTTTGAGGACGCTAATTTACTCAAAATTTATACACCCTGGCTTACCATGTAGAGGTAGCTTTCAGAAAGGTGAAAATCATATATTTAATACTTGCGCCGGTCATTTAATGTTCGGCTCCGCGCGAACTTAGACTTTCTTACTTGTTTTGTATTAATTTCTTAGGCATATGAAACATTATCTGAAACATGTCAACTATAATTAAATTATCATCTTACTTTTTACAGTACAGTTTAAGGAAGTTACAACGTTATGTAAAAACCTTAAGAAAATCCTAAAATTTTTTGTTTGAATTGAAAATTCAGTACAAATCAGTACAAATTCTGAAAAATCAGGACATTAGCGTACTGTTTGAAGAAATTAATAAAATCAGTACAAGAGTTGAAAAATCAGTACTGTACTGATAAAATCAGTACGTCTGGCAACCGTAATATACATACATCTCAATATTTCTGCCTTTATTTAAGTCGAACTTGCTTTTGAAACAGGTGGCAACAATCCTACATATAATTAAGAAATAAAGCCTTTTCAAAACCATTTCGATCGATAATCATATTGTAATAATTGATTTAACTTAAGAGTAATTTGAGTTTAATTGCTTTATCAGTTGGCAACTCTTTTTGAAAAAATAATAAATTATTCCACATCCACAGGCCAAGTCCTTTAATTTGATACCTCATTTTGTAAAATCGAACGAACGGTACAGATCCGTTATGACGAAAATTTGTCGCGTATTATGCATTCATATGTACATACATAAATACATAGATTACTAGAAGAAACACAGATCCACGTTAACTGCAATCAACATATGTACGTTTGTATGTATTTACATACTCGACATCTGTTACTCAAAATCCGAAATACCTTCACACACATACTTTTTGTCTCCTTCTCTCACTTTCAGCGCAAGTTCGTGTTTACGAAATGATAGCGAAGTGATTTTGTATGGAAAATCATTTATGCCAATATGTTTGAATAAAATAAACATACTTAGAAGACATCAACCAATACTTCCCATATACCAAACGAAGGGAAAAAATTGAATTTTTGATTAAAAAATTAAAAACAAAATCATTTGAGCAGTTTTCGAGCATTTTTTGCCTTAAAATGCTCAATATTTGTTGAATTTATATAAAACTTTTACACGATAATATTTATACTGCTCTAAAGAACCCATATCCCGAAAATGAAAGTTATATCTGCAAATCATAAGTTGCTAGAGCACTTTAATGGCTCTAAATTGACCCCGCAATAAGCCAATATTTACCATTGTTTCTACAACAGAAAACGAACTGGTTTCTCACAAACATTAATCTGTCTATAGGCTTAGTTATTATCGCCACACTTTTCTTTGCAATCGCTTCATTAGTTCTCGTGCAATAAGCATTTTCCGAAAATTACAACTACAACATTTGAGCATAGCCTCCATATCGAAACGTAAGACGTATTCTACGTCAAAACTTTTTCTTTTCTTTTGTTTTTGATGATAGTCGGAAACTGGGCTCGAACCCAGCCCCTGTGGAACGGTAGCCCGCACTGTTAACCACTACACCACAGCTGCTTGTTTTTATAGAAATATATGTAAATATACGGATGTATGTAGGTATGTGGAAAGTTTTTAAACTTTCGCTTTGTTAGATTTAAGTTAAGTTGAGCGTGACAACAGTCTTTACGCTAGTTTTCCCATTGCGTTAAAAAATTTTATTGTTGCGGTTTGCAACATCGCGTTCATAAAGATGTGCATACAGTGTACCCTAATTGTTTCAAAAGTGTGAAATTGCTTGAATAGAAGACAGCAACACAATACGCCAAATCTTGGAAAAGACCCGCGAGAAAAGAATCGACACTCACCACCTATTTGTCGACTTTAAAGCCGCTTTCGACAGCACTAAAAGGAGTTGCCAATACGCCGCTATGTCTGAATTTGGCATTCCCGCCAAACAGATACGGCTGTGTAAAATGACGTTGAGCAATACCACCAGCTCCGTCAGAATTGGGAAAGACCTCTCCGAGCCGTTCGCCACCACACGGGGCTTCAGACAGGGCGACTCTCTTTCATGTGACTTCTTTAATCTGATGTTGGAGAAGATAATAAGAGCTGCAGAACTGAACCGCTCAGGAACAATTTACTACAAGAGCGTGCAATTGCTGGCTTATGCCGACGACATCGATATCATCGGTATCAAAAACCGCGAAGTCTGTTCTGCCTTTTCTAAGTTGGATAAGGAAGCAAAGCGAATGGGTCTGATGGTAAACGAGGACAAGACGAAGTATCTCCTGTCATCAAACAAACATTCAGCACATTCGCGCCTTGGCGCCCACGTCACTGTTGACCGTTATAATTTCGAGAATGTAGAGAATTTCGTTTACTTGGGAACCAGCATTAACACCGATAATAATGTCAGCATGGAAATCCAACGCAGAATCACTCTTGCCAACAAGTGCTACTTTGGACTGAGTAGGCAATTCAGGAGTAAAGTCCTCTCTCGACGTACGAAAACCACACTCTATAAGTCACTCATCATGCCCGTGCTGGTATATGGCATAGAAGCATGGACAATGACAACATCCGATGAGGCGGCTCTTGGAGTTTTCGAGAGAAAGATGAGCTGTATGAGCTTTACAATGGACACCGACACTCCAGCTCTGAAAGTATTCAACTCGGAACCTGCTGATGGTAGCAGAGGAAGAGGAAGGCCGCCGCTGAGATGGAAAGACTAGGTGGAGAAGGACTTGGCTTCACTTGGCATTTCCAATTGGCGCCAGTTTGTTGAACTCGGCCAAAATCGCTTAGGCGGTTACAGCGCCAAATAGGAAGAGGAAGAAGAAGAACAAAGAATTTATTGCCTTGGCTCAACCTCAATATTTTTGAGTTTTGTGTCGATTACGCATTCTTCAGCCAATGTGCTATACAAGAATTAATAAAAATAAATCGTCGAAATAGACTTCCAGTAGAAACAATTTCCTCTTTATATAACATTTATAAAAAGTTCAGACACAGTTGAAAGTACGAGTAATTATTGCTGGATTAGTAATTTATACTTTGTAAATTTAAAAATATCCATTCATTGTAACCTTTATGTTTATTAACATTTATGTACTTACATACATGCATTTAAATTCATAATATTTGAAGTAAAAGTGTGTAAACTTTATGTAAATAAAATAAAGGTAATATTGTTTCGAAATTTTCGGCAATTATTTGTACTTTATTGGAACAATAACTAAATACAAGTTGTACACAATAACGAAACATTAGAAAAATAATAGGAATCAAAATTTTGTACAATTTAGTGGTAAAAAGTACAATTCGAATTACATTTTCATACGAATTTGGAAAATGCAATTATCAACACTGTACCCAATGTGCATTCAAACACATACCTACTTACAAGCGCACCAGCTTTTCATTCCAGGGTTTGCGTAAATATCCAATAGAAAAATGGTTAGCATTATATAACACAGGCCTGCGATGGTTTTACCCTTAAAAACCTAATTAGACTTTTGTTTAGATATTAAGTACTAAGCTAAAAACTCCCGTCACGTAAATTTTCATTAGTGTTCCTGCGTATTAGTGGCGTTAGCGTAAAATTTCCAGAAATCTTTCTGATTTATTTAGACTCCAACGTAATTTTTAACTAAAACTGTTGGTTATTGAAGTAAAAGTGTTATTTTCAAATTCATTAATTTTTGTTTTTTCTTTTGAAAATTGTTAAAAATTCTACAAAATGCATGCCATCATGTCTGTTATTACACAGGCCTTCGATGGATCTTAAAAACTAATAAGCTATATGGATAGGTTTACTAAGCTACTAAAAAAATAATAAAAAATTTGCATAGTCTTTAGGGGTATTTTTAATTACAACAGTTACTTATTTCAGTAAAAATGTTATTTTAAATTAATTAATTTTTGTCTTTTTTCATGAAGTTTTTTAAAAATAACTTTAATCATTTTTCTTAGTGTTATGTGTATCACTAGCATTCATTTCGGATTTCCATAGGTCTTTCTGATTTACTTGGTCTGTTTAGGTGCATTTTTCACTAAGACTGTTTGGTTTTTAAGTAAAAATTGTATTTTAAAGTAATACATTTTTGGCTTTTCATTAAAATTCTGAAAAATTCTAAAATATGCATTTCATCGAAACAATAAATCTCGATGGGCTGGAAAAAAGAACTACGTATTTTAATTTAACACCTGGATAAGCAATTCTAATAATTGGAAAATACCCGTGAGTAATTGACACTCACCATCTGTTGGTCGACTTCAAAGCCGCTTTCGACAGCATCAAAATAGGTTGTTTTTATGCCGCGATGTCTCAATTTGCTATCCCCAAGAAACTGATACGGCTGTGTAAAATGACGTTGAGCGATAATACCAGCTCCGTCAGAACTGGGAACCTCTTCGAGTAGATTGTCACCAAACGGCGTTTCAGACAGGGCGACTCCTTTCTATGTGATTTCTTTAATCTGATGTTGGCGAAGATAAGAAGAGCTGCAGAAATGAACCGCTCAGGAACAATTTACTACAGAGCGTGCAATTACTGGTGTATGCCGATGAAATCCATTATCCGTAGCAAACCAGCGAAATCTGTTCTTCCTTTTCCAAGTTGGATCAGGGCAAAGCGAATGGGTTTGGTGGTAAACGAGGACAATAGCAAGTATCTCCTGTCATCGAACAAACAGACACACATAACTGTTTAAAGTTATAATTTCGAGAAAGTAGAGAATTTCGTTTACTTGGGAACCAGCATTTATATCGATAAAAATGTCAGCATCGAAATCCAACGCAGAGTCACACGCAGAAAAAGTCTGCTAAATATATTTTACTCGACACATGATTTCGGGTGATTGACTCGGTTTTTCCAAACCGGTTTCTACCGGTTGTTTTTCGATATTTATAGGCGGTTTTTTGAAATCTTGATTTATCGAAAATCGAATAAACCGGGGGTTTTATAAATAAAAAAAAGTTTTTTTATTTCATACAAATCTTCACCTCTCAATAAAATTAAATGAAAATCTATAAAAACTTTGAGTTTTTCCAAGCTTTCAAGGTTTTTTTCAGTTAAATGGAGACTAGTAATAAGTTTTATAATTATATCTTTAGTATTTGAGGTTGAACAGTATATCATTTTTTGCGCTTTAACGTTTTCTACGTGTGTGGCCGAGATCCTTCTCCAATTTTGTTCTGCTTTTTGATTTTTACCATTATCTGCCGAGGGGCGACCGCTATTTCAAAAAACTTTTTTGATGTTGCTGGGACCAGAAATTGAACCATGGACCTCCCGAGTGGTAGTAGGCACATCTAAGCACTGGTTACGGCGGTAAAAGCACTACTCAAATTCGAAAAAAGTCACAAAAATGCAATAGATTACTAAAAAAATTAAAATATTTAAGACCACTTTTGCTCTAAAAAGCTTCCCTTACTTTTTTCTAAATAAATGTTGTCTTTACTGTTGTTAGTTTTATTACATTTTTTGGTCATGACTTCATACTTAAGTGGAGAGTAAGTGGAGAAAGACTTGGCTTCACTTGACATTTCCAATTGGCATCGGTTGCCACCGAACAGAAATGACTGGCGTGCTGTTTTGGACTCGGCCAAAATCGCTTAGGCGCTTACAGCGACAAATAGGAGTAAAGGCCTCGCCAGATAGAAATTCTTTTCTGCCTCATAGGGATACTTTTGACTGACATCGAAGTTAACTCTGGGATTTTGAATAGAAGACGCCACATTGGCAACGCATGCATTGCCGCAACTGATAAACATCGCCCATCTCTTAACTTTTGACGCGCGTCAATGCGGCAAAACAACAATGTATGGAACGAATTCAAACCAACTGACTTTTGGCTAATCAAAATGAGCCGTTTTGTTTGCGGCAACGTTTTCATTGTGGCGCCTCGCAATGTTATGTGCGTCTTGACAGTCAAAAGCATCTCTGTGACGAAGAAGAGGAAGTCTGACATTAAGTAGGTAAGAATTACGTAACAATCAAATGTTATTCGTCAAAGGTTAGTTAAAAAAACGATGAATCGCTTCTTTCTTTCTGCTTTTTCTAAGATAAATGTTAATAGTATTTATTCTCGTATAACGCTTAATTACGATTAATAGATTGGCGCTTACAGAATATGTTAGTGTTTGTCGCAATTTACGCCGACTCCGAATGAAGGTCGTATGTTTATGCGAAGCAGGTTTTCGAGTCACAGATACACTCGGAGATTTGCCATTGCTGCCGAGTGGCGACCGCTATTTAAAAAAAAAAAAGATTTTTTTTCTGGTATTGGGTTGAACTGGGCTTGAACCCAGACCCTGCGTAATGGAAGCTCGCTCTGCTAACCACTACACCACAGTGGCCAATATATAAAGTTCCACGCATAAAATAAAAAGGGCCCAGAAAAACAACCATGCGAATTGTGAAGAAAACTCATTTAAAAAGTTTACTATACCAAAGATAAGTTTATTACAAATGGAGGCACCTTGTAAGACTTATGGTCATATTCATAATCGAAACAAAGCAGATATTCCATTGAAACTAAAGTCAAAAAGCTGCCACTAACTTTAGAGCCGACTTTATTTTCACTATGAATATGCTCCTTAGTTTGTGTTTTTTTTTTCTTATGCACTAACATATGAAGCGGACCAGTGTGCAACGGATACTAGATACAACTGGATAGAGTTCCGTCAAATTGTCGAAGGTTATACCTTACATATGGGCAAACCTCCGGAGCCGTGTGCTTGTTTGGCACTCATATTTAGATTAATTCTATTAATATAAGTTTACTTTTTATAAAAAACTTGGGCCATTTTGATACAAATGTGACGCAATTATCAAAAAGGTAACATTTTAAGTTCTTTTCCCTTTTGGACTTTCAGCGATTACTAAATGGTTCTTATTTCTTTATGTACATGTTAATTACACATTAAATAATAAAGTAAGACCTTTTACAACTGCGTGCCCTTGAAAATATTGAATATAACAAATATTGTCTGAATAGGTCTTTGCGTGAATGGCTTATAATTTCCCGTTTTTTTGATGGCACACTGACAGACTAAAACATTAGGCATTAAGCGTGATCGTAAGATAAGATTATTCACAAGTTCGTTGAAAATACACAAATTAATTTTTGTCCTAAATACGAGCATGAATATGAATATATATATGTGTGTATGTAAAGGATTTTCAGATCTTTGGGCAGTGCGGTTAACGAATCTTTTAATACTTACTCGAAAATTATATTTTCAATGGATCTCAAGCAAAAATTAGTTTTTCGCAAAATTTTTTGAAAACTGAGCGTAGCCCGCCCACTTATGTAAAATATTTGTATCTCGAAAACCACCAATCTTTACCAATATATACACATTGCGCCTGACCTTCGTAAATACAGTCTTGAAAGTTTTTGAAATCGGACAAAAAAAAAACGCCTTCTGGAAGTATTTTTAAAATTGAGCTTACAAAAATTATCGTTTTTTACTTATAACTCCTTAAGCATTTGAGAAAAATGAATCACACAAGAATTTAATGTTTTCTTAATGGATTTCAAACAATCTCAAGGTATTGGGAAAATTCGTATTTTTTATACAATATGGTTGAAACTCATAATAGGTATTCATTTTATGATAAGAAATGGATGGCGCTGCAGTCGAAATGTGTAGAAGCCCCGTGTGTTTGGTCGGGGGTTTGGATGGGGTTAATTATGCATAGAAATACCGCAAAATTGTGTAAGCGCACCTTTGTTCTGACGTCCTCATGCAGCCTAAATACGAGCTTACATCTACCTAGAAACCACTTCATAAATATTAACACGAATTGTAAAAGCGGCGAATTAACAAGGAAAGATTACGGTAGGTATATTAATTGCTTCATTTTAACGATATTCAAGAGATCACACGACTCATTTTGCCAATGTACGGGAAAACTTTTAATCATGTGGGACAGCGAGGATTCTTGGCCCTCCTTTAAACGAAAACGCACATCTGTGCTCTTAAGTTTCCTTATAAGGACTTTTATTGGCTTGCGCATCGGACCAATGTTGAAGTTGCAAGATCTTAGAAAAAGATCTCACAGGCGGAAATAAGATCATTGGTAAAGCTCATGACATCGAAAGGGATTAGTATCGCATATGGTATCACAGCGTTACTATTCTTTGCATATGTGTGAGGAGGATACTGCGCTTTAGTGTTTTCAACTTAAACTAAAAATTCCGACTTTACAGACTGTTTTTGCTTTTCAACGCTCGTCATTGGCCAACGCAAAAGTTCTTATTAGGCGCCGCGAAGCAAGCAGGCATTGGCTAGTGTCAAATAAAAGCTTGTTCATAATAAACATTTTCATTTCAGCGAATTTGCCCATCGCCAACCGAACATCAATAATCAACCCATAAATTTTATGTTTCTGCATGAAAACTCGAATTTGGACGACACAAAATAAATATTAAACTAGTTGAGAGTCAACGCGCGCAAAAAGATGGGAGTTGGCCATATTTTCGCTTTGCGCTGCAGCTAAAACTATCTATGTGGCATGCTTTGTGCTAGAGCTGGAAAACTATCGATGGTCGTGGCCATCGACAGTTTCGATAGTCGATAGTCACAACCATCGATACTATCGAAAATGTCGACACTATCGATAGTTTTGATTAAAACAGTATAAAAATTAAACAAAACAACTTTTATTGAAAATGAGATCAGAATTGCTAAAATATGACGATATTTTTTTTTTCAAGGAATAAAAGTTTATCAACGATTTTTACCTTCAAGTAGCATCTGCGCTCCGAAATATGTATGTTACTGAATAATGTATGTACGAGTGAAAACTATCGATAGTGCTTACAAAACCATCGATGTTTTCGATAGTCAATAATCATCGATACTATCGATAGTGCCATCGATAGTTTTCCAGCTCTACTTTGTGCATTTTCATACATTTCATCTTATCTGTCACGCAAAGCGAAGTAAGCTTCTTATCTGGCATCAGCTTAAAGATTTTTCGAACATGAATATAAAAGCCGCGGGTATTTTTTTGAATTTAGGTGTAAATGTGTTTCGTGGTCATTGGAGATCCATGCCCGTCTGTTTATATGCAATCTCAATTTTCGCAATACCCGACTGAAATTTGGTAAGTGATTACAGTTTTATAATGTATTAATCATTTGTCGGAAACGGAAAAATCGGACCACTATAACATATAGCTCCCATACAATTGATTGTTCGCATATGAGATTTTTTGTTATAACTCCTCCATTTATGCAGCTAGGAACATGAAATTTCGCACTACTTTCACTCATTATCAACAGAATACTTATAGAGCAAATTACAAAGATGGGGTCACTATAACCTATAGTCTTCTTACAACTGATTGTTCAGTTATGGGGTTTTACTTTAAAACTCCATTGTTTGAAAAGCTAAAACCGAGAAATTTCATCAGCTATTTTCTAAATAGTCACACAAACTCTTCTGAGAAAGTCGTCCAGATCGGTTGTGTATAAGCTTTATCCCCCATACCACTGATAGTTCAGATTTTGCGATATATCTCCTTTAGGTAGGCAGATAAAACCATTAAATTTTGTTACCGGTTTACATACGGATCACCAAGGAATGGATTTTATGGAAATTGCCTATTTTTCTGCTAAAGAGATAGTGTATATTCGATTAACTACGTCCACGATTTAGCTTTCTCTGATTCCATACATACACATTTGATGTTGCCTTTTATTGCCTTTTCTAATCTACAATTCGTCGCCTCAGAAAACGGATGACGAATGTGCAAAATCACGATTTTGGGATTTTGATGCAGATTTACTAAGTTGGGCATGCTCTTTCGATTTCTGCAATCCATTTTTTTATATCTCCATTAGTTTTTAAGATATTTCGTGCGCATTTTGTCGTATGTTACATAATATTAATGATTGGGTATGCCTTTTGTTGTATGTGCTGAAAATGCGTCACATACGACAAATTCCCATACAAATGTAATCCTTTTTTAATCATAAAACATTTGTCGTATGTATCGCAAAACTTTGAACTTACGACAATTGGATGGTCCTCTACTATAACGATACAATTAAAATTGAAAATTAAACTAAGTAACTAATTTTAAAATTTTAAATTTTTAAATTTTAGCTTGCACTGAGTCTCCAATGAAATGAAAGAGATAAAAATGTACAAAAGACTGAATTTAAGTATTGTTTTTTGTTTTTATATAAAGAAAACGTATGTTCGTATCATATTTACAGCATAAGAGATGTACAGATTTTTTTATTAAATACATGATTATGTTTTTGTTATGTTTTTTCTAATAAGTAATCAATATTTAATAAATATGTCTGTTTTTTTCATCAAATTATACCATCGTCGTTGAAATAGATACTTTACTATTGTCGTATGTTCTGTGGACAAAACAAAGTGGTGAGTAAACGCTACTTACGACAAATGTATACGGAATGAAAAGTAAATTTTCTCATTAACGTTAAGAGATATTAAATGTAAAAATATGGGAAATCAAAACTAATAACACCAACTACGTCTCCTTCAAAAGTTACAAAAATCTACCGTACAGTTTCGGATTAATTCGACCTTAAACTTCAAAGTCAATTTTCTCAAAACCGTGTTTTGTAACATTCGACATCCGTTTTCTGAGACGACGAATTGTAAAGGGCAAGGAAAAATCCCTTATTTCTGATACATAATATGAAAGCTTTAAACGTCCCATATTTTAATTGGGGGCCACTTGTATCAACTTACGTCAGCGCACGTTTAGTACATTTAAGGCTTTTCTTCGTGAAAATCGAATAAAAATGCTACCAGAAAACTTCGAAACTCATCTTGTGGTTCAATGTTACTACAGCTATAGAGATTAAAGTTTTGTGAGATGAAAACTAGAAAAGAGAAAATAGTCAAAGATTCAAAGCACGAATGTTTCATATAATGAAACTAAATAGTTCATAGTTTTTCTCTTTTTACTTGTAAAAGAAAACTTTTCTAAAATAAATGTGCCTTCTTTTGCCTTTTTTGCGATTTCTAGGACCTTTTCCTGCCTATTTCGCTATTTTATTTTGCCTTTTCTAGCCTATTAAGCACAGCATTGAAAATCGCTTAGATTGGTGCTTTACAAGGTTACATATCGTCGTTTAAAGTACAAAACCGCGTATCAACAAAATGCAAAACCGCGTATCAAGATAATGCAAAACCGAGTATGTGAGGTTGCAAAAATTATTTTTTCTAGAGTAAAAACACTCATACTTCAAAATGGTTCTCTTTTTTATAAAGCAATCGCATTTCTGGCTAGTATATTTCAGGGTGAATGGATGAGGATTGCGCCAAGAGCTTGTGTGAGCAAATCCAATTTTTGGCAGCCAATGTCAGTTACGCGGTTATGCAGAATGACGATACGCGGTTTTGTACTTTCGACGATATGTATATCTTTCATACCTCTGATTGTTTAAATATGATGTTTTTGTTACCTCCCAAAAAACTAATTTCAAATGCAGTAATCTGTTAAAGTAAAATAAACTGATGTTAATGAAAGGTATGAAGCCTTGGCATAGCCGAAGACAGCACTGCTCTTACTTGTTTTTGAATAACCTGTGGAGCTTTTTTTACCCACCAAAATTTCCTACCAAATCCAACCAAAACATACCAAAAAATTTGTTGAGTTTTTAATTTTTTTCGATGCCAATTTATTAAAAATATAGATAACAAAACATTTAGTAAAACTAAAACGCTGCTAGTACAATAAAAACAAATTAAATGTGTATAACAATTCAATTTTTCGTATGGGCTTAAATAAACGTCTCTTTCAGCGGCGGATCCAGAATTTTCTGATGGGGGGGGGGAGGGTTTGCGGGAAATTTTGCCTCTTATTCTAATTACCTTAAACGAGCAATTTTTATGTATATGTATATGTATCCATAAGTTTCTCGGCAACGGCTCTAACGTAGCAATATGAAAAATCGTTTAAAAAAAGACTTTCGAAGTTGTATTTCTTCCAATTGTCAAAAACTTTTTATTTGTCACGGGGAAAATACCGTACAAATTATTTGTATCGTGCGAATCGTCTTCTTCTTTTTTGGCGCTGTAACCGCCTAAGCGATTTTGGTCGAGTTCAGCAAAGCACGCCAGTCGTTTCTCCTCTGTGCCAATTGGAAACGCCAAGTGAAGTCAAGTCCTTCTCCACCTGATATTTCCATCGCAGTGGGGGCCTCCCTCTTCCTCTGCTACCACCAGCGGGTTCCGAGTTGAATACTTTCAGAGCTGGAGCGTCGGTGTCCATTCGAACGACATGACCAAGCCAGCGGAGCCGCTGTATTTTAATTCGCTGCACTATGTCCATATCGTTGTAAAGCTCATACAGCTCATCGTTCCATCGTCTGCGGTACTCGCCGTCGCCAACGCGTAAAGGACCGTAAATCTTACGCAAAATCTTTCTCTCAAACACCCCAAGAGCCGCCTCATCGGATGTTGTCATTGTCCATGCTTCTGCGCCATATACCAGCACGGGCATGATGAGTGACATATAGAGCGTGGTTTTCGTACGTCGAGAGAGGACTTTACTCCTGAATTGCCTACTCAGTCCAAAGTAGCACTTGTTGGCAAGAGTGATTCTACGTTGGATTTCAATGCTGACATTATTATCGGTGTTAATGCTGGTTCCCAAGTAAACGAAATTCTCTACTTTCTCGAAATTGTAACTGTCAACAGTGACGTGGGTGCCAAGGCGCGAATGTGCTAACTGTTTGTTTGATGACAGGAGATACTTCGTCTTGTCCTCGTTTACCACCAGACCCATTCGCTTTGCTTCCTTATCCAACTTAGAAAAGGCAGAACAGACTTCGCGGTTTTTGATACCGATGATATCGATGTCGTCGGCATAAGCCAGCAATTGCACGCTCTTGTAGTAAATTGTTCCTGAGCGGTTCAGTTCTGCAGCTCTTATTATGTTCTCCAACATCAGATTAAAGAAGTCACATGACAGGGAGTCACCCTGTCTGAAACCCCGTTTTGTGGCGAACGGCTCGGAGAGATCTTTCCCAATTCTGACAGAGCTGGTGGTATTGCTCAACGTCATTTTACACAGCTGTATGAGTTTTGAGGGGATGCCAAATTCAAACATAGCGGCGTATAGGCAACTCCTTTTAGTGCTGTCACAAGCGGCTTTAAAGTCGACAAATAGGTGGTGAGTGTCGAACTTTTGCCTCGGGTGTTTTCCAATATTTGGCGTATTGTGAATACCTGGTCTAAAGCCACACTGATAAGACCCAATCAGTACATTGATGGTGGGCTTCAACCTTTCACACAACACGCTCGATAAGACCTTATAACCTATGCTTAGAAAGCTGATCCCGCGGTAGTTGGCGCGAATGGCAAGGTCACCTTTCTTGTGGATTGGGCAGAGCACACTTAAATTCCAGTCGTCGGGCATGCGTTCATCTGACCCTATTCTGCACAAGAGTTGATGCATGCACCTTATCAACTCCTCGCCGCCGTACTTGAATAGCTCAGCTGGCAGGCTGTCAGCTCCAGCGGCTTTGTTGTTTTTCAGCCGCGTTATTGCTATACGTACCTCGTCATGGTCAGGCGGTGGAATGTCGACTCCGTCATCATCGACTGCGGGCTCGGGTTCTTCTTCTCCGCAACTTTCCGTGCTGCTACCATTTAGCAGGGCGGAAAAGTGTTCCCTCCATAATTTAAGTACGCTCTGGGCATCAGTTACTAGGTCGCCATTATTGTTCTAACAGGAGTACGCCCCGGTCTTTAAACCTTCCGTAAGTCGCCTATTATTATTATTGTTGGGGATAGAGCACTGCGACCATAAGATCTATTGTACCCCCTTCATGGATTATAGTGTGTCTATTAATCCAGTATCCGAGAGAAACTTTAGTATAGAACCTAAGTCTACGGATTTCACTTCGCCTTTGGTTATCAGATGTTCACCCAGGTGCCTTTTGCGTTTATGCATCAGTGCAGAACATTCTTCTAAGATGTGCTGTGCAGTCTCGTTTTCCATCCTGCAAAATCTGCATCGCTCATGCGAGTAAATTCCCAGTTTAGTCAGGTGATAGTTCAGCCTGCAGTGTCCTGTCAGGATTCCTGTAACAATTCTTAAGTTATTCTTTGATAAGCTCATACATTCCTTGAAGCGTTTTAGGTTATATGTTTCTAAAAGTGCTTTGGACTGCTCTAAACCTGGTAGATTATGCCAGTAGTGATTCCTCTGAGCTTCTTCCTCTAGCCGAACTAGTTTAGAGAGTGCCCCTTTTCCCAGGCCGCAGAAAGGTTCTGGACCGGTGAAAGGGGTTGATGCACCTTTCTTCGCTAGTTTATCGGCAATCTCGTTTCCTTTAATACCAATATGTCCCGGAATCCAGAGAACCCAAACCCGATTGGTCAGACCAAGAGTATTCAGCTTGCCGAGGCACTCCATCACCAGTTTAGATGTTACCTGGTAAGATCTGAGGGCCTTGATAGCCGCTTGGCTGTCAGTCAAGATCGCGATGTTCTGATTCCGGTAGTTTCGCTTGATATTAAAGTCCGCGCATCTTTCTATGGCGTATGTTTCGGTCCAACTACCCCTACCCCGGTACCCTCGTCGGTCAATGAGCCATCAGTGTACCAGGTAATCATGTTTTGGTTTATCCGATATGTCTCGGATATGCCTGCTCAGCTCTTCTTATTACTCAGTTCAGTCTTAAACCTATTTGTAAAGCTGAACCTCGGATTCATGGTACCCCTCGGTATTGCAATTTCAGGGAACTTATTCGTAAGAATATCTAACTTCCCACGACCAAGACACCCTGCTGCCCCGATATTGGTCATACCAAGTCATCCGTAGTAAAGCTCTTTTCGCCTGAGTCTGTATGTAAATATGAAGAGGGGTAAGATCTAAAAGAACCACCAATGATACGGTTGGTCAGGTTCTCACGGCTCCCGTTATGCATACGCATGCCAGCCTTTGTATGTTGGAGAGCACTTTGATTGCTCCAAGTTTTGAAGTTCTATCGGCCCAAACGATGGCCCCATAGGTTATCATGGGTCGTACTAATGTCGTGTAGATCTATCTCAGTATCTTTGGTGTGCAGCCCCAACTCTTACCTGCCATGGACCTACACGTCATAAATGATCTTACAGCTTTCTTCGCAGTTTCTTCTACTTGTGCTTTCCAGAGTAGTTTTTGGTCTAGTATTACTCCTAGGAATTTAACCTCTTTTTGGTACATGATGTTGGTTCCATCTAGCCTTATCGCTTTTAGACTATCAAGTTTGTATTTCCTTGAGAATGGTACTATAGTGGTTTTTGCTGGATTTACATTCAGCCCCACTTTGGCACACCATTTTTTGGTTACGTTCAGCCCTAGTTGGATTCTATCACACAGGGTGTTTTCGAATTTCCCCCTGCATAATATTGCAATGTCGTCGGCGTACCCCTGGCAGGTTAGTCCAGTATCTGTTAGTTCTTGGAGCAGTCCGTCGACGACTATATTCCATAGTAGTGGAGATAACACTCCACCCTGTGGACAGCCCCTTGTTGTTCCGGCAACAACTGTATTATTCGTACAGGTTTGTATTTCTACCCTTCTGGTGCGGAGCATGCAATTAATCTAGGCTACGAGGATATTGTTCACCCCCCTGCTAATCAAAGCACTGTTTATTGCAGCATGTGAGGTGTTGTCAAACGCCCCCTCGATGTCCAGTAAAGCGCATATAGCAGTCTCCTTATTTTCTAAGCTATCTTGAAGTGCGCATGTCAGTGCGTATAGGGCGGTTTCAGTAGAGCGGCCCGCCATATTTGCATGTTGGCGCGAATTCAGCGGATAGTTCAATAAGACCGTAGTCCTTACATAATTATCTACTACCTTTTCTAAAGCTTTTAGTACAAATGAGGTCAGGCAGATCGGATTTTGGATGAAGTGGGTCCTTCTTTCCAACCTTCAGTATATAACCCAATGCTATGCTGCTTCTAATTATTTTTAATAGCGGTCCAATCACGCATTCTAAGCCCTGCTGTAGCATGCCAGGGAAAATTCCATCCGCTCCCGGTGACTTCAGTGGTTTGAAGGTATTTACCGCCCACCTGAGCCGGGGCTCGGAGCATATTTCCTTAGCCACTAACCAGTTTCCTCTGCTTAGTTTACTGCACTGCTTAGTCCGATCTGTTTCGGAATAAGATGTAGATCCTGGGAAGTGAGTATCTATGAGAAGTTTGATCTTCTCCTCCTCGCTCCCAGTGAAACTCCCATCACTCTTCCGTAGATTTGCGGACGAAATACATTTCCTTTTTGCCATTACCTTATAGAGTCTTGTTGCCTCCGTAGTATCTTCTATGCTTTCACAGAAGTTCCTAAAGCTTAAACGCTTAGATTCCCTTATTTCTTTGTTGTACAGAGTTAAGGTGTTTCTGTATTCTGACCACTCCCCGGTTCGTTTTGCTCGATTGAACAGTTTCCAGACTTTGGTTCTGAGTTAACTTAAGTTGTTGTTCCACCAGGGTACATCCCTGGAGGAACGTACCTTACTTATAGGACAACTGTCTTCATATGCGTCAATGAGTAGTTCATTGAAGCGCTTTGTAGCGAATTCTAGTTCTTTTTCGTTCCTGATCTTCTGACCTAGCCCAGGTTGTGATACATTTAACCTCAGGTGGTCTTTAAACTTCTCCCAGTCTGTCTTCCTGGGATTTCTTAAAACTCTATGTATAAGAGGGGTTGCTTCAATGTCAAACCTTATTATTCTATGATCTGACATGGAGGGTTCATTGGATACTCTCCACTCTTTCACTAGCGCTTTCGTTTGAGTATTCCCTATGGTAATATCAAGGACCTCTTCCCTTGCGAGGGTCACAAAAGATGGTATGTTCCCAACATTAAAGATTTCTAATTTATTTCTAAGGATAAATTCAAGAAAGTACTCACCCCTTTGGTTGGTGTCACTGCTCCCCCATGCCTCGCTATGCGCATTTGCATCACCCCCGAGTATCAAGGGTAGCTTCCTAGCCTCGCAGTACTTCACCAGTTTAGTGACAAGCTCTGGTGGGGCGTGCGTGTCATCTCTTGGGAAGTAGCCCGATGCAGCTACGATGCCCTGGATGGTCCCGTTGATGTTGACTGGGACTTGGACCGCTACTAGATCCCTCGACAGGAAATCTGAAAGACATATATGTTTCAAGCTATTAGTTATTAAAAAGCACGCCCTAGGATTCGTACACGTAGTATCCCAAATTACCTGCCTGTTCTCTACTGCCAAGCCTCTTATTTGTCCCCTGACGACCCAGGGTTCTTGTACCAGCACTATTCCCAGTGTAGACCTGAGGGTTGCCCTAGCGATAGCCGCAGACGCGGCCCTCGCATGGTGTAGGTTTATTTGTGCGACCTTAGTGCTGGTCATCGTCTTCGTCCGTTGTCAGAGTTTCGTCAAACTCTGACAAGGTGGCTCTCTCCGAGTCGTCATCAGCACAAATGGTCAGTAGCCCGAGGTCGAAGTCGTCTATACCCTCCATCTCATGAGGTAAAAGACTGACTTCCTCTACTACCGCGCTCCTAGCTGCTTCCACGGCTACCATCTCAGCCACCTCCTTCGGTAATTCCGAACCACCCGGTGGAGTATCTGTCTTGACTATCTTCGCCTTCGGTTCCCTGCCCTTGTGCACATGCACTGGAACACTACCAAACCTGTATCGTAGGATGCAATTTTTCTTTTTGATAGCGTCCAACGACCGGTCGTCAATCCCGATCGTTAGCAGTTTGCCCGTCTTCTCATCATTGCTCCTATAAACCTTCCATAGGTCGGTATGCATTCCCTCATTTTGTGCTATAATGAGGTTCAGCAGTTTCTGCGTGTCCACTCCTGCCGCTTTTGGTAGGTACGTAGTGATTACGTGCCTCCTGGGTATGTTGTCCCCATCGCACGTAGTCAGTTCCGCACCATCCCAGTCAGGCAGTTTTGTGACAATTTCGCGCAACCATTCGGCTGATTCTGCATCCAAACAGTCGACCAGTATAAGGCCTGGCCGAAAGTGGATGCCGTCGAGTTGGAGTATTGACCTCCAACCTTTACCCATCTCCTCCACAATGGCGTCCTCAATTTTTCCCTGATCCTCACGAGTGAGTGTACTCTCAGGGAAAGCCTTCGGCAGAACTGCCAGTCTAATGCGCTTAGTGGCGCTAGCATAGCTAACACCCGGCTTCCTGGCCCCTGCCTTAGGTTTTGGAGCCACTGTTTCAAGACGGCTCTTCTTCTTCTCCGGCTTTCCTTCAGGAGGACTAAGCTCCGCAGCCACCCGTTTACTGTCACCGGGTTTTTCCCAATCTAGGGGTGCCTTTTTCTCCGGATTTCCCTCCGGGGGTCTAGTTTTCGCAACCACGCCTGTGCTGTCATTGGACTTCTCCCGGTCCAGCACTTTCTTCTTGGCCTCTTCAGACGTTAAGCCTTTGTTTACGTAACGCAGGTACCATTTGGCTCCTCCCGAGGCCTGTGGTATATCATCTTTGGGTGCCGAAGCATCCTCGGATCCCACCTGCCCCAGATTTTCCTTCTGTTGCGTAGTGCCTGCTTCTGTCCGTTGCGCCGGTCCAAATATAGGGTCTTTGGAGCCATTGCCGTCCTTACGTCCGTCAACTGTCGGCGTTGTTCTTGTCGGGTCTTGGCTGCCAGTATTTTCGATATTAGACTCGACCTGGTCCACCAGTTTTGATGCGGTATGAGTTAAAGACTCCCCACTCAGGATTATAGGGTGGAAGGAGGGAAGATGGGATGGGGAGGGATTAATGATAAGGACGTCGGTGCGGTGATCTCGCATGGAAACCAGAGTGGCTAGTATCACACTTACCCAGCGGGCGAGGTTGATACAGCATCAGGTCACCATACTAGCTTCCCTCTTGGTTCGTGGTGATATGACGGTTGCCGAAGCAGACCGACAGTGATGGAGGTAAGTCGCCTAACTCTCTGGTAAAATTTTCGGGCATTCTTCCTGTCGGCTAGCATTTCAAGCTCTTCGCACTCACGTATTTCGGCCTTTCTCTTCTTATTGCGGCAAATACGTGTCGCTTCCCTCTTCGGATCCCTATGTATCGTGCGAATATCTATAGAAATTATCAGGGTTTGAAAAACTGTTAGCACAGCGACAACAGCCAAGCATTTGCTTTTTTATAAATTGTTGTTGCTTTGCTAGCCGGCAATTACAAGTACCTGATGAAGATCTTGCATAAGCAATGAGCTTAGCCGACGACGCTTTAAAGGAATTTGAAGAAATGCGACAAGATGCAGAAAAAAACTTCCATTTGCTTTTCGAACACGTAGAAGAAGTATGCACCAACCTAGGTACAGAAATCAAAGTATCGCGATACAGCAGTCGCCAAAAGAATCACTTTAATGTGAAAACCGGAGACGCCGAGGCATACTATCGCGTTGCTTTTTAGATTCTCTTCCTTGATACATATATTGCCCATTTGAAAAGCCGGTTCCTAAACCATAAATCAGTTTTAAATAATTTTAGTGTTTTGTTTCCAAAGATGGTTTTAACGAAAAAAAACTGAAGAACTGTTTGCTTTCTATGAAAAAGTAATCGACTGCTCGAAACAAAACTTTCTTCTGGAGGTAAAGATGTGGAAAAAACGAGTTTCACACGAACATTTTCGAAATGCTCTCGAGGCATTACAAGTAGCTAATACAACGTCTTTTGGGAATGTTTTTAAGATCTTACGTATATTGGCACCTTTGCCCGTTTCAATAGCCACACCTGAACGAAGCTTTTCATGCCTGAAAAGAATTAAAACCTACTTGGGTAATACAACATGTCAAGAAAGGCTCAACGGTCTAGCATCTATGAATATTCACAGATATACATTTTTCCGCTGACGAAGTTCTAGAAGAATTTTATAATAATTTATTTTATAAGTAAAAAGAAAAATTTAATGTGTTTAAAATTATCAAAATGTTTTATAAATAAGGCGAAAAATTTAATATATGATTTTAAAAATTCGTGTTTTGAATCTTTATTACGCATACTTTCTTCTAAAGAGCCTTTTTTCTAGACCCATATTAGTGAAATGTTATTCTTTGACTTGATGGGAGGAGCGACGCCAATGAATTCGATAACATTTTCATATAAGAATTTTAGATACAAACTTAACAAAACCTAATATAACTCAACACTACGTGAATTTAATAAATATTTTTTTAAATTAAACACATTTATTTTAATTTCAGGCGTCATATTGGATCGGCCATTTTGTTTGTAGTGATTTGGTTACAGATTCGAGTTTGGCTACCCTAATAACTCTTTAATAATATAATAATATTATTATTTTTTAACAAATTTATTGTGTTTAAGCTTTTAGGCGCCATATTGGATCGGCCGTTTTGGTTTTTGTTATTTTGACTTCAGATTTGAATTCAGCGACCTCAAAAACCATTGTAAACCCGAATTCATGTCAATATACTCATTTTTTAAATTATGGGCACAGAATGGGTTTCAAATATCATTGTGCAGCAGGGAAGCAAAATGCTGCTTGGAAACCAGTAATATTCGGACTCTTGTGCTCTCGTGACCTCAACCCAATGGAAAATGTGTGGGGAATACTGGAAAGGACAGTTTATACTGATAATCGCCAATGTGAAAACGTTATATGGCTTCAATTGGATTTTGCAAAAGTGGTATAAACTGGATGCTGCTTTACCGAAGACATTATGTCTAAGTGTACAGAAGGCCATAATCAGTTAATTTAGGTCAATGGAGCATAAATAGGGTATAGAAGGACATATTTGCATGTCTTACTCATTTTATTGGGATTCCTTTTTTGGATTTATAGTTTTGCAACAAGTAATGTTTAGATTTTTTGAGTTTTCTTTAAAATTAGGATATAATTATTAAAAAATTAACCACTCAGTTTTGAGAGACCTCTTGCCATGCAAAAGTCATAGAAGAAAGTCTTTACCTGTCTTGATTGTACCTACTGGATTTATAATTATGCAACGGAGTGTATAAATCCAAATTTCCGACTTTTCGCAAAAACTATGAAAATTAATTGTGCAAAGTTTCATCAAAATCAGAACCTTTAGATAAAGTTTGGTTTTCAGTTCAGTTCTCATTCAAATTTAGTATAATAAAGTGCGGCTCATTTGCTTCCCTATCAAAAAATGTTCTAGCATACTTACTTTGTATGAAAAACATGCGTCACACCGTCAACAAAAAAAAAATGGCAAAAATTAATGTTAAGCTCTTGCTACTTCAAACTTGCAATTTAATAATAATAACACGGTGCTACAAAAAAAAAGTCTTGAAATACACCCGAAACAAAACCAATATAGGTTGTAGCTATGGTCCGTATAGTTCCTTAACCCTCCATTTTTATTTTATTTAAAAACAACCGTTATGTTCGTACTTGATGCACTTATCCATTAACAGTTTGACTATTTTTCATGCGATTTTAAAAAAACAAACAAAAAGGCTTTATAGAACTTTAAAATGATCTATAACAATATATTGTTAGACCTAGCTTGTGGGGAGTTTCCATTGGTTAAACTTTAATAAAAATTTCTATGAAAGTTTTCAGATATGTAGTATTTATAGAAAAGAACATTTATTTTCGAATAAACTGATACCTCACCTAATGCAATTGCATAAAAATTTTCGAAGTTAAGCAATTTAAGCAAAAATACGGCCTTGAATTTATTTGTGTGTATGTGCCGGACGTTCAGATTTTTTGAATAGTGTGGCTAAGGAGTTCATCAATATTTACTAAAAATTTATATATACAATGGCTCCTCAGCAAAAAATTTCTTTTTGATATAATCTTAGGAAAATTACCGATCTCAACCAAATTTGATACAAACATTGTGCTTAGCCTGCTTAAACACCGTATTGCATAATTTTTGAAACCGTTAAAATTATGAAACATAGCTGACATGTGTGACACCGCCAGCAAAAAAAAACCTAAAAATTTAAAAAACCAATGATATGTTTAGCCACTTGAAGCTTACACTTTATCCTTATATAATTTAATGGGCTATAAATTTGAATACCTAAAATTTTTCTAAAAATTCTGAAGAAATAGGTGTTTTGGTGAATATTTTTTGTGTTTTTATAATTTTTGTACAAATTTTGAAATGAGCATTTATATATGTATATATACAGGCAATTAAAATGATTATATAGGTATAATGAGCTAGACTTACATAAGAAGTATTAAGTATTAGATAAACAAAAGATATCATAGGGGTACTTAACCCTTTCGGTACATCTTTTTAGATACGGGCTTTAAAAATACAACTTTTTTATTAAATGAGCCTTAATACATAATATAATAACATTCAATTTAATTTTTTTCCAAAATGCGATTCTAAAGTGGTTTTTGGAATGATGCCATATGGCATCATTTGTACTAACTGGTGTAAAAAATATGCAAAGATTTTTTAATATGGTATTTTATTTTATTCAAATCAAATTAAATAACACCACAAAAATTTAATAAAATAAGTTGGAACTTGCATATATTTAATAATTCATTTATAAAATTTACCAGTTGCAATTTCCCAGTACAAATATATCGTTATTTGCTGGTGCGGATTTCAGCTCCTTCAAATATTATTGATGCCATATGGCATCATACACATTTAAAAATATACCACGCGTATATTAGCACTTTTTATACCCGAGCGCACTTGTGCACAAGGGTATACTAGTTTTGTTCACATAACGGATGTTTGTAACAGCCAAAACGAATCGAGATAGATATAGACAAATGTAAACATAAATGCTCAGAATGAATAGAGAAGTCGATTAAGCCATGTCTGTCTGTCCGTCCGTCTGTCCGTCCGTCCGTGTACACGATAACTTGAGCAAAAATTGAGATATCTCAACGAAATTTGGTATGTAAGTTTCGGTTAATCCAAGGTAGGTTGGTATTGAAAATGGGCGAAATCGGACAGTAGCCACGCCCACTTCCCATATAACGGTAATTTCCAGAAATACGAAAACTGCGATATTTTAGTAACTACTGAAGACAATTCACTCAAAATTGATATTTACAATAATTTTCAGACGAAAAATAGGAATATTATAAATTTTTGGAAAATGGTCGTAGCCACGCCCACTTATGGTAACATGTGTATATCTTGGTAACCGCTACACCAATTTCCTCCAAACTTGGCACAGTTGTTGACCTTGATACAGCATACTAAATGGCCGAAAATTAAAAAAATCGGACAATAACCACGCCCACATCCCATATAACGGTAATTTTCAGAAATACGAAAACTGCGATATTTTAGTAACTACTGAAGATAATTCACTCAAAATTTATACTTACAATAAATTTCAGACGAAAAATTAGAATATTATAAATTTTTAGAAAATGGGCGTGGCCACGCCCACTTATGGTTACATGTGTATATCTTGGTAACCGCTGCACCAATTTCTTCCAAACTTGGCACAGTTGTTGGCCTTGGCACACCATATCAAATAAATAAAAATCGGACAATAACCACGCCCACATCCCATATAACGGTAATTTAGAGAAATACAAAATCTTCGATAAATCAGAAAATATTAAAGCTGATTTATTCAAAATTGGTGCTTGCAACAATTCTTTACCAAGAAATACGTTTATGGTAAAATTTTGGAAAATGGGCGTGGCACCGCCCACTTATGATCACATATATGTATCTCAGTAACCGTTATACCAATTTGTACCTAACTCGGTATTTTTATTGTGCTTGCCACATAAAAGCAAAACGTTGAAAATTATTGAAATCGCACTAAAATTACGGCCGCTTTTCATATAACGGTAAATTTCAGAAATGCTTGAAACTGGAATATTTCGAAATTTAAGGACGCTAATTTACTCAAAATTGATACTCCCCGTCTTACCATCTATCGGTAGCTTTCTTAAAGGTGAACAAACATATATTTAATACTTGCGCCGGGTATTTAATGTTCGGCTCCACCTGCACTTAGACTTTCTAACTTGTTTAAATTAAATTACAAGTTCTAGCAATATTTGACACTATTTTGGAGACTATAGCATATATATTTGTTTTTAATATATTGGGTTATTTGGTAAAATATAGTATTTTAATGTAGACCTTTCTAAG
>NW_023458556.1:111466658-111483367 GCF_013731165.1 Rhagoletis pomonella | reverse complement strand
ATTGTAAATATCAATTTTGAGTGAATTATCTTCAGTAGTTACTAAAATATCGCAGTTTTCGTATTTCTGGAAATTACCGTTATATGGGAAGTGGGCGTGGTTACAGTCCGATTTCGCCCATTTTCAATACCAACCTACCTTGGATAAATGGAAACCTACATACAAAATTTCGTTGAGATATCTCAATCTTTGCTCGAGTTATCGTGTACACGGACGGACGGGCAGACGGACAGACGGACAGACGGACGGACAGACAGACATGGCTTAATCGATTTCTCTTTTCATTCTGATCATTTATGTATACATTTGTCTATATCTATCTCGATTCGTTTTGGCTGTTACAAACAACCGTTATGTGAACAAAATTAATATACCCTTGTGCACAAGTGCGCTCGGGTATAAAAATAGCATTTATAAACCTGCCTTTACATCCATCAATTCGATTTAGGTACGCAGTGGATAAGACTTTTTATACGAATACAGAGATCAGAGAATTGCCGAAGATAATTAGTAGAATTCTGCCAATGCCAGCAAGCAACGAGGTTTTAAATTAATGAGGGTAAAATTGATATTGTCAAAATTTGGCAAGCCTACTCACAGTGCTGACGAAGTGACACATTACAACAAGCCAGAAATGTTTTCTGTTTTATGAGCAAAGAAACCTACCGAAATTCTAAGCGTCCTACCATCCTACCAACGAGAAAAAACCTACCAATTTTGGTAGGAAAAGCCCAAAACGGCAACCCTGATTTCAAACACTCCTTAGCGCTGACTCTCTCAGTACGTTGCCCTTTTGGGTGTTTTGCACTCTAGAATGCATGACGCCGACAGTAAAAATATTGGTCAGTATGTCTCCACTCAATTTTGCGCAGCAATGACTCAAAAGTTTCCGTTTGCACTCAATTTTATAAGACCCTCGAGAAAACCTGCACTCGAAAGTGAGTATGAAAACACGCGTATGCTTTTTCTACGCCGTTTTTCGGATTTTGGTGAATACTGACAGACAAAAGAAATGTGGCATAAAGTCGGAGTGCCATAAAATAAAGCAATACAATAGGAATATTTGCCTGCCTTTTCATTCATCTGAACGTGGTGAGGGCAGATGCTGAATGCTTCTGAGGTGTGCGTTTGTAGCATTGTTTTCGCAATTCATTTTACTTACTGACATTGGTAAAGTGAAAAGGCGCCCTGCAGCAATTCAGACTAACCCTAGGTTAGCCCTCAGATAGTCCCTATTGTTACCAGCACTAGTCCCTCATAATTCCCCTGTCAATGGTTTCAACTGCCAGTTTTAGCATTGGCGTGACATTGGAAAAGGACCGGTCCACTCAACAATGACCGTAAGATAGTCCTCGACTAGTCCAATTTTGGAGATTTTTTCGTTGACATGCGATTGCGTTCTGCACTTCACAGAGGCTGTTTTCATATTTCGGAAATACAAAAAAAATTATTTTATCATTTTATAACCATGTTGCCTCTGACGGCATTTGTACCCGGACCCTCCTGAAAGCTAACAAATAGTGGCAAGAATCTCTGCTTGCTACAGCCACGCATGTAAATGTGTGTTCAAATGTTCACTTTGAATCAAGGCCAGACCAAGCGATTGGGACATATACAGAGTGCGTTCTTTAATTTTTTTATTTAATTGCAAGACAACACCACTCTGTCACAACCAAACTGTACTTTTCGGCTATCTCCAGAACGATTCCTTGGGGAATGGTCGAAAGATGACATTTTCGATGCAAGCAAGTGTCCAATTCTGACCAGTCAAATTTTAGCCAGTGAAGTACTGGTCCCTTACGGAAAATTGGCCGCCTTATTGCTGCAGGACGTAAATTGCGCATATGTTTTCATACAACCACAAACGGTTCATAGTAAAAATACAAAATCCTGTAAACGGCAGACGGCATTCAAGTACTGCTGCCAGAAGGGAGTATTTAAATTTAAAATTAAGATTTAATTTTAAATTTTTAGGAAAAATCGTACTATGAAGATATTAAAAGCAAATATAATTGTAAAAATAATATCTCCAATTATATACATATATCTCTGAAGTAGATATTCCAATTATATAGTTGCTCATTGAACATGGAAAGCTTGACGATCGACACCAAACACCCCAAACTAACATATGTATTTTCTATGAAAACAATTAGTTATATTATTTTATTACACTCTACATAGATGTATTAAAACCTTGAACATTACAAAAGTTATTGAATACGAGAATATATTTTAATACAGAAGGCTCTGCAAAATCTAAACAAAAATTTGTTTGAAATGGTAAGTTAATGTCTTTATCTTCCTTTGTCTCAAATAATCAACATTGCATTGAAGAAAAATAAGCGATTCAATTATATTACGGGATGAAATAACTACGGCATGTAAAACATAGTGGCATGTAACCATATAGTGGTAGTAAAATTTGAAATGAACTACCACCAACCATACAGTGGTAGTGAAATTTGGAGTGCACTACCACTAACTATAGAGTGGTAGTGAAATTTGAAATGCACTACCACTGAAGCCCTAGTGGTAGTGAAAATCTCGATTTAGTGCAGCGTGCCCAACCCTGGTAGATAGTAAACTAATTCGAAAATATAAATCAACTAGCTTATACTCGCGGGTTTCACCCCACGTTTTTATACAAATAGGAAAAATAATTTAATGATGTTATATTTTATTTCTGTGCCCATTTTGTTATGGCTCGTTATTTTTTAAGCGAGTTAAGGTATTTAGGCCGTTTAAAAATATGAAATTATAAAATCTTGTCTGCGTGCTAGACATACAAAAGATATCAATCCCTCTAAGTTTACCTTAAAATGGTTCCAGGGATACGACGCGTGAACGTGTAACATTCTTGGAGGTGTCACGGCGGGTTCTAATATTTCCAACTCAAATTTAGTAACCTGGCCTTGATAAAATACCACTTCTTATTACTGTAGCTAAATGCCACAAGATGTATGTATGCATCATGGGAGCTTTAGATTATAAGGCCGAAGCCGGCTCTCCATTTTCCATTTAATTAAAAATTGTTTCTGTCAGTACGGAACTTATAAAATAAATTTCCATAACAAATTTAAAATACTTCCAGATTTTCTATCCTTCCAGATATATGTATTAGGAAATTTTTAGAATGTATGGGAGGCGACATGCTTCCTTTTTAATAACTCACATTTTTTCCATGAGTAATTGATACATTTTGTATACACAACTCTATAGCATGTTCCAGTATTCTTCCACTAACACATCCAGGGATATATGGCAAGAAAAAGTAAATTTGTACAGCAAGTGCCACGCCCCTTTTTCTTATAACTAGGGCTCGGATTTTTATGCAAATTGAATATGCAAATATATGCCTAAAATATGCAAGAATTATGCAAATAATATTAAAAAGTTTATAAAATGCTCATATGCATATGCTAAACAATTAAATACATAACACTTATGAAACAAGACTGAAGTCCTTTGCGGCAGAGGCACGGATTCTTGAGATCCCAACCATTGCCGAACTCCCCAGCGTCATATACCAGGAGCGCATCCTGGAGAAGAGGGAGGAGGTAATGGCAATCCTCTCTTCATCAGAGTCGAAAGAGGACCAATCTCTAGCAGGTCGAGAAGCTGCTCGCTGCTAACGACCCTACAATGACGGTATTGGTCCTCTTTCACAAACCTTGAAGAGGAGGAGGAGGAGGAAGTATCGAGACCAAACTCCTCCTGTCGCAGAATTCAGTAAGAGGCCCAGGTCTACGGAGGTTACTCCAGAAGCCAGTGGGACCTTGGTGGATGCACTGATATCCAAATCTGCTGGTGAACGTTGCAAGGGAAGAAAAACTGCGGTGACACAAACCAATGCCTGCCCCAATGCCTCTTCGAGTCATAGTGTGGCGGGTACTGGTGTGGCATTGCCCAATTCCGATCAGACAGACATACCTCTGGCGCCACGAAACCCTTGCCCAAAACAAAGAATAGAAGTGACGCAAGGGCCGATCGATGCAGAACTGTCCTCGCTGTGCCCTCGAAGCATCTAGGCCTTCCAACTACGCCTGAAAGGTCTGGGACGCCCGGTCAACTTATTGTGAGCTCGTAAAAGGCCTTTTGCCATTGCCGTAATGGGGAGGGCGGATTAGACTCGACGGTTGACGGTCTGGTACAAGTTGTGAAAAACCAAACCACAAAGCTGCGTTCACTCAAAAGGCCTGATGCCTCTTTAACGAAGACTAGTATTGAGATATTCTCTGTTCTTCTAGAGACTCCCTTTCCTGGAAATCAGGTCATGGTTACGCCTTCTTCTCCCTCTATCTGGTGAGTCGATTTATGTTGAGCTCGGTTATGTCAGGTTCCACTATTGAAGAGAAGGAGGCGCCGATAAGGAAGTTTGCCGGAGTCAATACCTCTAGGTCGCCAGGACTCTCTGTAATGGGACATAAAGGTCTAGAATTTACAATGGCAGAAATTTGACACACAAGTGTGCGTAGCTCTTCAAAATTTAGCGTTGAAAGGCCAACAACTCGGTGAAAATGATATTTGGCCATTTTTACTGCGGCTTCCCATTAGCCACCGAAGTGAGGGGAGCGAGGGGGTATCAACTTCCAATCAATCCCATCATTTGCGCACTGCTCGTGAACTACTTTCAAATGCTGTTGACTCAAAAATAAGCTCCTCAGCTCCAATAATTCATTCTTTGCACCAACGAAGTTAGTGGCATTGTCCGACCATATGGTTTGCGGTCTACCACGCGTACAAATGAATCTATTTAGGGCTGCGAGAAAGGAAGAGGTTGCCAAATCTTTCACCAGCTCCAAATGAACCGCCTTGGTTACGAAGCAAATAAATATGCAAACGTAGCATTTACCTGGAGGTCGGTTTCTAACGTCCGAGTTGTAAAAAAATGGTCCACAAAAGTCTACTCCGGTAATTAGGAATGCTCGATTGCATTTAACTCTTTCAGATGGTAAGTTTCCCATTAAGTGTTCCATTAGTTTAGGTTTGACGTGAAAACAACGTATGCATTTGTTGATGACCCGATTCACGGTTGTGCGACCGCCCACGGTCCAGTATTGCAGACGAATGGATGCCAATAGCGATTGTGGTCCAGCGTGTAACAGTTTTCTATGAAAACTGCTGATGATTGCGTCAGTCACCGGGTGACGTTTTGGCAGAATAATTGGGTGTTTCGATGAAAACTCCAAATCCGAATTTTGAAGTCTTCCGCTGACTCGAAGCAATCCACGCTCGTCGAGGAACGGGTTAAGCGAACCAATTTCAGATGAAGTCTTTACCACCTCTCTAGCTTCGAGTGCTTTGTACTCGTCTCGAAGATGTGTTTTCTGTATCATGCGAATAAGCAAAAAGGTTCCTTCTTGTAATTCCATGGTGGTGAGGAATCCACAACATCTGCTTACAGCTGGTCGAGAAAATCGATAAACGTAGGCATATACTCTCTGTAAGCGAACAAAAGAATTAACAAATTTGCAGTTTAATGAAATATCTACTGTGGTAACAAATACAACAGCACGCTTTCGACTTTCCGGGCAGTCATTTATTGGTAGAACAGGAGATTTCGGCCAGTTATGTTGACTGCTGGCAAGAAAAGATGGTCCGTATTTCCATAAGTCCATGTTCAACAGCTCCTTCGGACTAACTCCTCTTGAAATAATGTCTGCTGGGTTGGACTCAGTTGGAACGTAGCTCCAGGTCATTCCTTTAGTTAGGGTTTGAATTGCGTGAATGTGATTAGCGACAAAAAGGTTGAAGTTGGCTGGCTCGTTACGCAACCACGACAGTACTATTGTGGAGTCCGACCAGCAAAATATCCTTCCTTTGAAATGCATGGAATTGATTACCTTGGAGACCAATTCAGCTAGCAGCAATGCCCCAGACAGCTCAAGCTTTGGTACCGTAAGAGTTTTAAGCGGAGCAACGCGCGATTTGGAACAAAGCAGATTGGTCTGAATGTATCCTTCTCTTTCAGCTCGTATGTATATGCAGGCCCCATAAGCAGCAACACTTGCATAACAAAAGGCATGCATCTGTAGGTCAGCTTCGGGCATTAGCAGGTATCGGTCGAAACTAAAATGTGCAACTAGCTTATATTGACTGCACATTTCCAGCCATTCCGATTATATTGCCTGCGATGGGCTTTCATCCCAATGTAGCTTCTCCTTCCTTGGCCACCACAGGTCCGATCAAACCAAGCGGGTCATACAGTCTAGCAATGGCTGAAAGAATAGTACGCTTAGTTACCTTGGCCGGAGTTGCAAAAGGCGAAAATGAAAATATAAAAACGTCCAAACTGGGGTCCCAAACCAATCCAAGTGCCTTTGTTATGTGTGTATCATCATCGAACTTTAGGAATTCCAGTTTGTCATTAGCTGCTATATCAGTCAAAACGCGATTATCGTTTGAGCACCATTTTCTCAAATGAAAGTTTCCAAGAGACAGCAACTTCCTCGTCTGATTTAGCATAACCTTGGCTTCGTCCACCGAGTCGGCGCCGGATATCATATCATCAACATAGAATGCATGTTTTATTATTTCAGCGCCAACCGGATAGAGGTGCGCTTCGTCCTGGGCAAGTTGCTGCATCGATCGAATCGATAAAAAAGAGGCAGGCTTTGTTCCGTAGGTGACGGTATCTAATTTAAAAATACGGAACTCTTCATTAGGGCTGTCTCTCCATATTATGCATTGAAGAAAGTTATCTGGATAAGACATTCTTACACAGCGATACATTTTACAAATGTCTGCTGTAAGAGCAATTTTAAATGTACGAAATCTGAGCAAAATATCAAAAAGTTGTTGTTGAATGGTTGGTCCTTTCATCAGGATCGAGTTCAGCGAACGTCCAGTGCTAGTGGGCGCCGAGCCATCAAACACCACACGCAGTTTTGTTGTTGTGCTATCGGCCTTTAAAACGCAATGATGCGGCAAAAAATTTATAGGAACTTTGCTTGGTATAGCGTCAACGACTGACATGTGATTCAAATCAAGGTACTCCTTGATAAACGATGAATATTGTTTTTTAAGTTCAGCATTTCGCTGCAATCTTCGTTCCAAAGCTCTGAACCGATTAACAGCCTGCTGATAAGACTCTCCCAGTTCGAACGAAGGTAATTTTGTTGGTAATCGAACAGAAAACTCACCGGATTTTAAACGTCTGTAGTTTTTTAAAAAATGAGCTTCACACAAATCTTCTTCTGCCGTAGTCTTTGGCGAAGATTCTTTACAGGTTTCTACTTCCCAAAAGCGTTCCACTAATTTGTTTAATTCGACATCAGAGTCATTTGATAATTTTGCAGCGTTGTACGCAGTTGCGCCCGATACTATCCAACCCAAATTGGTTTTTTGCAAAATTGGCATACTTTCGGCCAAGCGTATTTGACCAACGCAAAGTAGGTCGAAAAATAAGCTAGCTCCAATGAGCATGTCAATACGTTGAGGTTCGAAGAATAATGGATCCGCTAAGCGTATATTCGAGGGTATGTTCGAATCAACGCATTTTAACGAGCGACTTGGTTGAATATCGGTAATGGTGGATGTGACGACTGCTGTCAAGTTAGCCGTATAATCAATAATACGCGAATGGAGCCTTAAATCAACGATATGATTGGTGGCGAAATCATTTTGGCCTATGCCAGAAATGAACTGTGACGAGTTAACTTTCTTTAACTGAAGCTGACTAACAAGTCGATTGGTTACGAAGTTGAGTTGTGACGCAGAATCTAGCAAAGCTCTGCAGGGAATGAGAGAGCCAGATCGATTTTTTAAATAAATGATGGCAGTTGCTAAGAGAACGAAATCTCGGTTAGCAAAGCTAGCTTGAGCTTCAGAGCTGACAAGTGCAGAAGCTGATGGGCCGAAGGTTGAAGACGAATGTGGCAAATACGGGTGCATAGAAGTGGGGAGCATTGTTGTTGCTTGTGCTTGCGATAGGGATTTAGCACACGTCAATGTTTCAGAAGAATTCGCAAATGAATTTGTGTCTTGATGAAGCAGACTGTGATGCTTCGACGAGCAATGCCTACACTGGCCGGACTTACAGTCCTTAAGAGAGTGACCACGTCTCAAGCAATTCAAGCAAAGGTGCAACCTTTTTGCTTCTTTGTAACGCATTAAAGGCGACAGGCCTAAAAATCGTTCACAATTTGCAATTCGATGTTCGCTAGAGCTGCATAATGTACACCCAACTGCAGCCGATGTTAACGAAACCTTGCGATTGTTGTTGTTATAAGACAGTTTCTTTCCTACCTGTTTTTCCGGCGTCGCAAGAGCGTTTTCTACATTTTACAGTCGCTGACAGCGTTGTTCTAAAAATGTAGCCATCGAACCCCACGTTGGTATTTCGTTTACAGGTGTTTGCTCCTCCCATTTGGCACGAGACTTGATGTCCAACTTTTGAGAAACTATCTGAATTAATAAACAGTCGGCGATCTGCTCCTTTGTTCCCACAGTCTGCAACGCGCGCAAGTGAGCATTTAGAGCATCGCTGAGTTCACGAAGTTTGGCTACCTTTTCACCCTCTACCCTCTTCAGCTGAACAATATCTCTGATATGAGCCTGGAAATTCAAACGTTTATTATTGAACCGAGCCTTCAATAAACAAATGGCCTTATCATAGTTGGGTTCACTTATTTCTAACGACCGAATTGTATCCAGGGCGGCATCACGTAGACTTAATCGAAGGTGTTGGAATTTCTCGATTCTTGTCAAATCAACGTCTTGATGGACCACGGTGTTGAACATCGAGAAAAAGTCGGGCCATTCTGCATAGTTACCGCTGAAATTTGGTATTTGCAGTACAGGTAACCGTTGCTTCGCTTGAGCGACGATGAACGATGATTGATCTCCAGAAAACGGCCGCGACGTAGAACTAGGAGCCACTGAAGCTCGGCAAGCGTGCAGTTGGCGTGTCAGCTTAGTTTTCGCCTCAATATAATGGTTGGTGAATGTGGTCAAAAGATCATCAGCGTCGTTGTCCTCTAGCTGCATGTGAAGGGCATCGAACCTTTTCTCCAGGCGATCCATTTGCTCGATACGTACCTCTACTGCAGCCTCGTCGAACTCGCGCAGGGCTTCGAAAGTCAGAGAGTTGTTGGTTTGGGTTATTTGTTGAGCAAAAGACTCAAGGTTCTTCTTGGCTTCAGCTGAGTCAATCTTCTTAGATGGTGCCGTTTTTGAATATATAAGCACACGAAAAATAATTAAGTACGACGTTTGATCAATCAATTTTACGAGTATTGATTAAATCACGTCGGGGTCACCAGTTATTAAAAATTTATAAGTGAAAAACTGTAACATATGCCTTGATTTACATTTTTGTCTGTTGGTTTTATTATTGTTGTTGGATTGACTTCAATTGGTTATGAGAGAGGAAGTACAGGTGTACCAATAAGAATATATAACAAAAGTATGAATGTCGTTAGAACTTGGAAAGATAGCGGCGGCTGATATAAAAATCGTTACACCATGTTACAGTTTTGCTCGTCACTGTATGTTCAAAGTGTAAAATATGTAAATGTACCTACACTTTCCCATGAATACCATCAAGTCGTTGGTCTTGAAGGGAATATAAGTATGTATGCATGTACTAAGAAAATATATGAGCAAATTAAAAAGTCGATACAATGTACAGTCGAAAAACACAGTTTTTGTATAGATTTCGTACTGAAAGAACAATTTCATCTCCCAACACTGCGCTATGCTGTTTGACGTTTTCTTCGCATTTCGCTTCACTGTGCTGTCACATTGGAAAATAAAGGTTTATTTTTGTCACTATTATCCGAAAATGTCTTGTCGCTCTCTTTGTCGCGTCACCACTAAGGATGTCAATTTTCGGGGTTTTGCCGATCCCGGGATTTTCGGGATCTGAAAATACAATCCCGGGATCCCGGGATTGTCCCGAAATTCAGGTAAAAGTGCAACACATCTGTGATCATCCTATTATAGTATTTTAAATCAGATTGATATAACAAAAAAGAGTACAATTTATTGTAATTCATTTACATATTTATTAAGGCGATAAATCAGTATTTTCAATCAACAAAAAACAAACATAAAATTTGACAAACATATATGTATGTATGTACATATCCTCATTAATTTATAACATAGTTTTTTGTACTACAAGTACAAATGCATATACGGTCACTCCGAGAAATATTTTGCATAGATTTTTTTTTGCAATATTCAGAATATTTTTCATGGTATTTTTTTTTTGTTAATTTAAAAAAATATATACGTATGTGCAATTTTGAAGTTGCTAAACCATCCCGTTGACATTATATATATTTTTTTTTGCCACAAAAAAATTCGTTGTAAGGAAGAAAATGCCCAACATCGTCAGTAAAAAAAATTCAAAAATCAAGGGAGTTTTTAGCAACTTTAAAATTGCACTTTATTGTATTAAATTGAATGGGCTATAAAACTGCATAATAGAATTTTTTTTAATTAACAGAAAAATAACATGAAAAATATTTTGAATATTGCAAAAAAAATCGATGCAAAATATTTTTGTAAGTGACTGTATTTGGTACAGCAGTAACTGCCGATGTAACTATATAAAATTTTTTAAATCACTGTTTGAGATCAATTTAAGATATTATCAGTATATTTAAGTAATAATAAAAAAGTTAACACATTTAAGTAAAAAATAAATATATAAGTGCATCACCTATTCCATTTTGAGAGAAGCAAAATTATTCCTTCTTTTGATGGAAATGCGATCTTAAAGAAATTATAGCATTAGGGTTGCAAAAAATTCTTGTTTTGCCCTTGAGAGGGGATATTTGTGATAAAAATTTAATTGGCTAAAAATCGGTAATCGCTTTTAGTGGTAACGTGTTCTAGAAGGCATAGCGTTATAATGCCTTCGAATTTTTTTGCTTCTTTTAGGCATTGCCGGTAATACAAAGTAGAATATTTTATTTATTTCGCTTCTTTGTTTCATTTCGGGGAATGCAAAGTAGAATGTCCTATAATATATTTTTTTTCGCTTCTTTTCTTAATTTCGGGGAATGCAAAGTAGAATGTCCTACAATATTTTATTTGTTTCGCTTCTTTGCTTCATTTCAGGGAATGCAAAGTAGAATGTCCTACAATATTTTATTTGTTTCGCTTATTTGCTTCATTTCGGGGAATGCAAAGTAGAATGCTGCATCGTAGTCAGCTGAAAAATAGAATGAATATCCAAAAATCCTTTTTCTACCGTTACTTTCTGTGGGAATTTGTATCGCATAAAAATCATGTTTTGTTTTGTTAAATTTGCAGCGAAGTTGAAGTCAGTCAATGAAGTGAAGTACAAGAGTGAGGAAGTACATTTTTAAGCTTAATTAAATATGCATGTATGTACATACCGATTTTTAAGTAAAATCTAAATACATATATATGTATGTATAAAAACTTATTTATAAAAATTTTAATCTTTTAAGACATTTTCTGATTTCATATTATTTAATATAAATAAGCATGTACTTATCTAGGCATTCTACATTAGTTTCTCTGTGAGGCATTCTTTGTTCGTTTCTCTGGATTCTGTTTATCCATGCGTTCTCCCTTCGTTCGAAGGTAATGCTGCGGGTAAGGGCTTACGGCCAATGACATGCCCATGTTAAAATAATGCCTTCTTGAAGCGATAGGGTAAGCGATTCCCATTGCCTAGCTCGTTTCCACTTTAGTTTCTGTGGTAATCGTGTTTTTTGCTGGGCATGTTCTCTGCCTAAGTAAAAACACTATCAGCTGATTGCGAAAGAATACCTACAGCTGAGATCACATTTTTTTTGGCATTTGCCATTTCTAATACAATTTCTTCCATTTCTATTACAATTTATTAAAAATACACACTGAACCAAAAACACCAATACACTAACCAAAAACACACCTGCAGCCTGCCAAACACACACCTACAGCCTGCCAGAAAAAATGGTAAGAAGAAGAGCTACGTTACTTATAGAACTCTACGATGGTATGACCGCCTGGTATTGAGAAATGAATATATCATTTTGTACAAATAAAAAATTGGTTCGTTATATAAAGTTGACCTCAAATATTCTTAAAAATATGCAGTTGGCTTTAAAATTCATGGATTGAATAATGAAAGCTGTTGCGTACTTTTGGTTATAGATGATGCTTGACCAAATTATAGCAATAGTAGAAAAGTAGAAGTAAAACGACATTTTCTACTATAAAGATTTTCTTCTAGGGCCAAGGCATACTTTTTCAGTGTAGTACTGGATGATCAAATTGTATTCATTCAACCAAAATTTACAATCAAGGTGATTGCCAATGATTATGTTACATCCACATTCTCTTTGTGATATTTCGGTTTCGTTCTCTGTCAGAAAGTTTCTGAGAATTTAGTTTCTAAATGGTTCTTCGCAAGAAAGTTCCTTAGACTTTTGTTCCCGTTTTTAGCTTTGCCAGAATGTTTCAGAGACTTTTGTTCCCATTTTGTTATCTTAGAAATGCTTCCCAAAGTATTGTTCACATTTTGTTTTTTTTTTTTTTGAAACGTTCCACAAGGTTATGTTCTTAAAAAATTCCCGTTGAAAACGTTCTCGACAGTTTTGTTCTACCTTTCGTTCTTGTGAAAACGCTCCCAAAGGTTGTTTTCTCATTTCGGTTTGGCTTTTTAATCGTCTTTGGGAACAAAACTACGAGAGCGACATTTAGTTTCGATCATACCTTTTGTTCTCGGTCCCTGCTTATAACCTATTTTGGTTTTTGTAAAAAATTTATGGATTTCAACTGTTTTTTCACTCAGATGTTAGTAATTGTTGCGACTTCGAGATAAAATGGTAAAATTGTCGTTTTATTTTTATAAATTTTTGATTTATATTTTATGAGAATTTTTTCGAAATAAAATTTAGGAAAAACTATTTCTTTTTGTCAATGTTATTGTGGCTTATTAAAATTTTATTTTTAATATTTTTATTGAGCTTTGTACCACGATTGTTTATTAGGAAAAATTGAAAAAGTAACAAAGTCTAAGCGGTAGAAGTTATAGCAGCTATTTCGGAGATCACCACATCTCCTCATCAGACTTCTTTTTTCTAGACTTCAGCAAGGATCGAACCTGCGTAATCGATATGCAAAGTCAGAAGCGTTAACCACTGAGCTATGTACACCCCATAAACTTTTGTTGCTAATTCATTTTCCTTATTCAACCAACTACTATCAAGTGCACCTGAGGAGATACGGTGATCTCCGAAAGAGCTGCTATAACTTCTACCGCTTACCCTTTGTTGCTTTTTAAATTTTTCCTAATAAACAGTCGTGGTACAAAACTCAATTAAAACAAGTAAGAAAGTCTAAGTTCGGGCGGGGCCGAACATTAAATACTCGGCGCCAGTATTAAATATATGTTTTTCACCTCTCCGAAAGCTACCGCTACATGGTAAGCCGGGGTGTATCAATTTTGAGTAAATTAGCGTCCTTAAATTTCCAAAGATTGAAGTTTCAAGAATTTCTGAAATTTACCGTTATATGAAAAGCGGCCGTAATTTTAGTCCGATTTCAATAATTTTCGCTGGGTCACGTCTAGGAATCGAGATATATCGATTTGAAGTTAGTTACTATCATATAGGGGAAATTGTCACCTTTGGTGGTGAGATACCTTCACTTAATTGTGAATAAAAGCGAAACGCGTCCATCGATTTTCATGATCTATGTCTCATTTTGCTTAAAGGTTTGCGTGAAAGTAATACGACTTGCCTTTTTTCCGTTTTGGATTTTTTATGAATTTAAAAAATAAAAAAATTTAATATTTTAGGCATTTCTTCATACATTTATTTTTACCGGCAAAACTGTTGATTATATAGAAAAACGTTATATGAACAGATTAAAGGAATTGTAATTTTTAATTTTTTTAAATTTGTTTGAGCAAAATCGGACTAGTGGTTCTCGAGTTATGTCAAAAAAAAGACCACCAAAGGTGACAATTTCCCCTATATGATAGTGACTAACTTCAAATCGATATATCTCGATTCCTAGACGTGACCCAGCGAAACGCCGGGACACGTATAACTTCTTTTTTACCGATATAACTTTCGCCGGTAGTTTGAACCCTTCCCGATCACTGACCCCTACCATTTGTCTCACAGTGTTACATTTATGTTATTCTGTTTTCCTTTATCTTTATTATATCTTTATACTCTATCGATAACAAAATCGATAAATATCGATAACAAATTCGATAAAATATCGATAACAAAATCCATAACAAAATCGATAAATATCGATAACAAAATCGATATATATCGATAAGAAGTATCGCTAACAAAATAGATAAAAATATCTATAAAAAAACGATAAAAATATCAGTTATTATGTCGATAAATTCCGAAAATATCGATGGCAAAATTGATAACAATATCGATAAAAATTTCGACAAAAAATCGATAAAAATATCTATTATTTTATCGATAAGTCTCGATAAACCCAAAAATCTCTAAAATCCCAAAATAGTTCCCTGATTGAGTCTCTGTGTCTCCCTCTATATCCTTTCCTCTTTAATTACCTTTATTTTAATCTTTCTTCCCCTAACTTCATATTTACTTTTATCGGTATCCTCATCCTCCTCTTTGTCTTTACTTTTATGTTTATCATTTTCTTCATCTACATATTCCCCTTCACCTTTGCCCTTATATATACAAGTAAAGTGTTTAGATTTACCTCGGTCTTCATTTTTGCCTTTATCTTTACGCATCTTTGTTTTTTTTATTTGTACCTTTGCCTTTATCTTTTCTTTATCTATGTACGTAGTCACCTTTACTTTCATTCTTGTATTGCACTTTTTTCTTGTTTCAGCCCCAACCATTTCCGTTGCATCATTTCCGTTGCGAAATTTCCGTGTGTAATTTCCTTTGAATTTGCCAATTTACTCCCAACCAACCGACGACCGCTAGAGAAGTTTCACTTCAAAAAACTAATTTTTTTTGTTTCATACTTTTTCACAAGAAAAGAGGTACTTTGAACTATGATCGAGCTGAATCCCTAGTAGCTATTTTTTTTCGGAGATATGATTTTTTTAGAAATAAATTTTCGAGGTATGTATGTGCATTAGGGTGGTCCAAAAACAGTAAAGTCAGAATTGTAATGCTCTCACCCCCTAGGATTGTTCTATATCGAAAAAAGTATACCCCTATTTTTTTTTTTTGAAATCAAAAAATATTTAGAGGTCGCTCAAAGCGCTCAAAGTTTTTCATGTATTTTTATATAGGGAAAATAAAATGTTTCGTAGAAATGGTATAGAATTCTTGAAAATCAATAATTTTCGTTCGGAAAACTCTGGTTATCTTCAGGAGACTTTCAGTAATTATACCCAATTGTTTATTTGGCCATTTTTTAGTACTAACGATTTTTTATTGGTCGCCCCATTGCATTTTTCGGAGTTTTTATGGGTTTTAGGCGGACCTATAAATTATGGTTGCGATGAAAAAATGGTAAAACAAACAATTTGGTATTATTATTGGGAATCTCCTGCAGATAAACAGAGTTTTCTGGTAAAAAATATTGATTATTAACTATTCTATACCATTTCTACGAAAAGTTGTTTTTTCCACGTATAAAATACATGGATAACTTTGGCCCCCTTGAGCGACCTCTAAATATTTTTTGATTTCAAAATAAAAAAATAGGGGTATACTTTTTTCGATATAGAACAATCCTAGGGGTGAGAGCATAAAAATTCCGACTTTACTTTTTCATATGCATTTTTGGACTACCCTAATGCACATTAGGGTGGGCCAAAAAAAATCAAGTTTTTTTGATCCGACACACGAAATTTAGTTCCTAGGTACCTCTAGAAAGTACTTACCAAATCTGAGCTCTTAATATTAACGGGAAGATTATGCTCATCATAGTTTTCCATTTTCAATTTAGTCTCATATAAAAATGGTTATATCTTATCACCAGGGAACGGATTTTATGGAAATTGCCTTTTTTTCTGCTAAAGAGATAGAGTATATTCGATTAAGAATGTCCACGATTTAGCTTTCCCTGATTCCATATATACACATTTGAAATTGCCTTTTTTTGCCTTTTTTAAGATATTTGCTTTTTTTTTGCCTTTTTTAAGATATTTGCCTTTTCTACCTTTAAAAAAGTGATTATAGCATTTACAATTTTTTTTTAAGATTAAAAAATATACACATTGCCCATGCGGCTTATAGAAGCGCAGAGATATGTTGCTAAATTGGTGTTGGTAAAATTCAAAGCCGTTTTCTCAGCTAACGTAGGCTTTGTCTTCAAGACAATAAGGGGTGTGGATAAAATTGTAAAGGGCGAGGAAAACGCCCTTATTTCTGATAATATGAACGTTTCAAACGTTTCATATTTAAATTGGGCTCCACTTGTATCAACTTACGTCGAGCGCACATTTATTACATTCAAGGCTTTTCTTCGCGAAAATCGAATGAAAATGCTGCCAGAAAACTTCAAAATGCATCTTATGGTTCAATGTTACTATAACTATACAGATTAAAGTTTTATGAGTTAGAAACTCGAAAGGATAAAATAGTCAAAGATTCAAAGTACAAATTTTTCATATAATGAAACTAGTTCATGGTTTTTCTCTTTTTACTTGTAATATAAGTATTTCTAAAATAAAAAAATTGTTTGATTGTTCTTCGTACTTTCTGTCTTTTTTTATTGCCTTATTTTGCTTTTTTGCAATACCTTTTTTTGCCTTTTCCTGCCTTTTTCGCTATTTT